>NW_015512842.1:0-1449 GCF_001515645.1 Sinocyclocheilus grahami | reverse complement strand
GTTTAGATCATCTTCTCTCGAATCCAAATAATAGATCTCGCTTTGGTTAAGTCAGACAGTTCGAATAATCTCGTCAATTTCTTATTTGGTTTACATCCAGGTAAAATCAGCAAAGATCCCAGCGCGCGAAGTGTGCGCGCGCCGTCAGTGAACTCGCGCTGAAATGCGGGCTCAAAAAGTCTTTTTAGCAGGACAAATGAATGCTTGGTGATTGCGAGACTAATCGATAATACAGAAAAATAAATAAAATACGTCCTACTATCATGCACTAACATGCAGACTGTTAGTCTGAACTGCGCGCACAAACACCGCGTTTCATAAGCACAGCATTTCAGACGGACGTGTGTTAAAACAGTTCGTTATAAATGCATAACTTTCAAACAACTTTGCAGATGCCTTTCCATGCCTATTACAACTATGAAGGCAAACGCATTACTTTTATATCAGTCAAATATGATCTACTTACACTGGAACAGTTTTCCTGCCAGTTTGGTTGTGGCGGTGCGTATCCGTTGGTTCCTCTCCAATTCGAACACTTGGAATTTTACTTGTCCAAACCCGTGCAAAATGTTTCCATAAAGTCAAGTGAAACGAACAGCTATCCTGAGGGGTAAGGTGAACGAGGGTCTGGTTGCCTGGTGCTGTCCAATTCTGTGGTGCTGAAGGACAGGGGGAAAGAGCCAGAGACAGGAGCAGCTCCGTCTACCATGAGCGTCCAGAGATGTTACATGAAGCACAGACCGTCACTCTCAATGTCAGCTGAAAGTCGACCCTCCCCAAACACAACATCCCTACCACTGAATCCCAGACACTGGGCAGCCTCTCTTCTCAATGCTTTTTATATGCTTTGTATATGTTTTTTTTCTCCCTCAATTGGTCTTTGCGTGACTGAGATCATGTGTCTAATCAGATGACTGACACTGCCCACTCACTGTAATTACTTTTTGCAAATCATTTATTCATTCATCTATTTTATTTGTGCAATAATGTTACTCTTCTCAGAAGTGTTATGCGTATATCTTTATTTCATAAGTCTGTTCATGCAGAATTGCAGACCAAAGTACATCAAAATACAAGTAGGTTGCAATTTTAAAGCAGTCTCTTGTTATTAAATGAATTTGCATGTCCTAGATAAGAACAACTTCGACTACAATGTGTGGTTTTCACAAGTAATGATAATACGGTGTAAAATAAATCTCAGCAAAGTTGGCAAAAGAAAAAAAAACGTTAAGTTTCAGCTAAATTTTGCTCTCATTTAACGAGGTACTGACATTATATCAGCCACTGGACACTTTGCCATCTAGATATCAGGATGACCCATTAATTAAATTCATACGTGCATATAGAAAACTACAAAATGACAGCAGATGGTAACACTTATTTTACACTAATATCCATGTCTTCTATATATATATATATATATATATATATATATATAAACATGTATAT
>NW_015512841.1:1941-7973 GCF_001515645.1 Sinocyclocheilus grahami | reverse complement strand
AGCTAACACAACCAAACAAATGACAACACTGAACAAAGAGCTGAGGAGGCATAAACAAAGAGCTGAGAAGGCATAAATGAGTTATTAAAGAGTTAATGGACAGAACAGGTGAACAAACCCAGTAATAAGTGAACAAACAGGTAAATGCTAGGGAACTAGGTCAAGGTACATGTGTTAGGGAAACAGAGCCAAAGCAAAACACCAAGAACACAATGTAATCCTGACAGCAGCAATAACAATGCAGTCTCTGTTTTATTTCATGGTAAGCAGGCAGCCAAACTCTACAAAAAAAGCAAGAAAACTGCAACTCAGCAGAAAGCAGATCCATTTAAATATAGTAAATATTTTAGATGAAGGCTTACATCAAGAACAGACTTGTGAATTATTTGCCAACAACAAAATATGCATATTTTGCATGGATGTCTAAACATGTCCAGATGGCTTAAATACTCTTTTAAAAATATGGATTCTATTTTACACAGAATGACAGATTTTCTATTAAATGAGAAATACAACATTTGCTAAGTCATACAAAAACACAGACTTTAACTACTGAGAAAACAAGAGACTAAACATAAGAACAATCTACCACTAAATACAGGAATATCAAAAGAAAGAAATTTAGACAAAGATACTCAATTTATTAAACATTTCAGTTTGGTTGGATAGATAGATAGATAGATAGATAGATAGATAGATAGATAGATAGATAGATAGATAGATAGATAGATAGATAGATAGATAGATAAATGTTCTTTGTAACAGGATACAACTGAAACAACATTTGTAAAATAAAAGTGGTGAATACCGTAAATAGAAATGGATTAATAGACATAGAGGTTCTGCTTTGTGTGGATACACATGACTTTACACAAAAAATATCAAAATCACAGTTTGAAATGTACGTGATCTACATCTGCATTTAATATTCTACCTGACTGCTGCTGATTCAGTGTTGTCACATGGATGTAGATGATCATTTCCAGCTGTTCTGCTGTATGGCAGTGTTTCATACTGATCTTGAGTCCTGTTCTTAAGCCGGAACATAGCAGTGAGGATGATGATGACGGGTATGAAGTTGAAGATGATGATGCTCCCAGCAAACACCATCTTAAACAGTAACGTTTCTCTCAGGATGGCTTTATCAGCTGTTTATAAAGTTGGAAGCAGTTTTGTTACTCTGCAGGGTCCTTCCTTCTTCCATCTTTTTTCTATCGCCCTTTTATTCTTCTCTATTTGACCTTTTAACTCTTCACTTTTTCATAACTTTCTCATTTTTACTCTCTCAATTGCTGGTCTTCTTCATTTTCCTCCTGTTGTCTTCTCTCCTCCTCTCTCTGCCTCCTCTGTACGTGAGCAGCTGCGCCATTAAAAGCTCCATCCGCAGCAGCAGCAGCAGCAGCAGCACCAGCACGTCCACCAGCAACAGCTCCAGCAACAGCAGCTCCACCAGCAGCTCCAGCAACAGCTGCAACACCAGCAGCTCCAGCAAGAACAGCACCAAAAGGTGCAGCAACAACAGCTCCAACACAAGCTGCACCAAAGATAAAAATTTTACGAATTTTCTCTTGTGCTTTTCTCCTCTCTTCCTCGCTCTGTCTCATTTCTTCTTCCATCAGTCTTCTCTTTCTTTCCTCTTGCCTGAATCTCTGAGCATCTTCAAAAATCTGATTACTGTAATGTCCTCCTCCATTCTGCTCTATCATAGTGTTAGACTTCTGCTCTAGATCACTGACCAGCTTTCTGTTATTCTGATCTTTATTGTTGAAGACCTGATATCTGCCGCCACACTGATCTACTAGATCTTTTAATCTACTATTCTTTTTAATGACTTGCTCCATGGATTTTCCTTTCAGCAGATCTCCGTGAGTGAAGAGAATGATGGAGTATTTTAACACCTCCTGACCAAACATCATCTCAATCATCTGAGGAATCTGCTGCTCCTGCTCAGTGATCCTCACATTCACATTAAACACAATGAGAAAAGCATGAGGTCCAGGACTGGATAAATAAACACTTCTCGCTATCTCTGTCATTAACTCCTCAGGGCTCATCTCTGTATCAAATAATCCAGGAGTATCAACTACAGATATTTTTCTTCCTGAAACAGTGATGTGTTTCTCTGAACATCCACTGGTTTCTGATTTTGTGTCAGGTGTCGATTTAAACACCTCCTCTCCCAGTATTGTGTTTCCAGCTGAACTTTTCCCAGCACCACTTTTACCCAGAAGAACAATCCTCCTACATGAGACGCTGTCATCAGAGGTGTCCTGGACACGGATGGCAATACTTTGCCAAGGATTTTGGGAGACTGTATAAAAAAAGAAAACTGATTACAAAACATCTAATGTTTTCACCCTGGAATGTACTTCTGTGCTAAATTATATATTAATAATATAAATGATTATACTAACACACTACAGTTAACATCCAGCAAATATTAATTCTGCAGGCAGATACAAGAGAAAGAATATCACTATTGCCTAAACTACTGCTTTGGTTTGTTGCATTTTTACAGATTTATTTACGTTTAGCTGCTCTTTTTTTAATCATTACCCTAAAAAAATCTGTAGATACTGTAAAAGAATGAATTAAATATTCTTATTATTTTGAATTAATAAAGCCTAATTCCTTCATGTCTAATGCAAACCTTATCTTCAAATTTGGTTAAAACAGACTTACGATTCTTTAAGTTGTTCTGGAAAACTTTAGTTATCAGAGATTTCACTTGGCCACTTGCTCCTCTCTTGTTGTTGAACACGTGAAATCTGCCTTCATATTTCTGAGTAAGTTTCTTCAAGAATTCAGTCTTATTAATGACTTCATTTATCTTCTTGTTTTCATATTCCAGTTCGTCTCCTCTGGTGAAGAGAATCCAGATTTTATTCAAGCATTGCTCTCCCAGCAGCTCCTCAGCCTTCTTCACAATTTCTTGATCTTCTTGTGTGAATCTGTCTGACCGAAGAACCAGGAGAAACGCACACATGCCTGATTCACATTTCTGGAGAACCTCCTGATATTTCAAAAGCTCTTCCTCACTCTCTGCACCAGAAAATCCTGGTGTGTCATAAACAACGATCAGTAATCCACAAACATCACCGACTTCAGTAGTAGATTTGCAGCTTTTCATTATACTAAATGCTTCTCGTCCCAGTATTGTGTTCCCTGTTGAACTTTTCCCAGCTCTTGTTCTTCCCAGCAAGACCATATTCAAACACACTTTTGGCATTAAGTGTGTTCCCTCCATTTTTACTCCATAACCTAGAAATAAATAACATCAACATGGTGTAAGAAAAAAAAAACACACATTGAATAATTTAGGTCTATATGTTTTGATCATTTATTTTGCTGTTTGGAAAGGAATAACAAGAAACCCAAAGATGGTTCTTTTTTTCAATCATCTGAGGAATCTGCTGCTCCTGCTCAGTGATCCTCACATTCACATTAAACACAATGAGAAAAGCATGAGGTCCAGGACTGGATAAATAAACACTTCTCGCTATCTCTGTCATTAACTCCTCAGGGCTCATCTCTGTATCAAATAATCCAGGAGTATCAACTACAGATATTTTTCTTCCTGAAACAGTGATGTGTTTCTCTGAACATCCACTGGTTTCTGATTTTGTGTCAGGTGTCGATTTAAACACCTCCTCTCCCAGTATTGTGTTTCCAGCTGAACTTTTCCCAGCACCACTTTTACCCAGAAGAACAATCCTCCTGCATGAGACGCTGTCATCAGAGGTGTCCTGGACACGGATGGCAATACTTTGCCAAGGATTTTGGGAGACTGTATAAAAAAAGAAAACTGATTACAAAACATCTAATGTTTTCACCCTGGAATGTACTTCTGTGCTAAATTATATATTAATAATATAAATGATTATACTAACACACTACAGTTAACATCCAGCAAATATTAATTCTGCAGGCAGATACAAGAGAAAGAATATCACTATTGCCTAAACTACTGCTTTGGTTTGTTGCATTTTTACAGATTTATTTACGTTTAGCTGCTCTTTTTTTAATCATTACCCTAAAAAAATCTGTAGATACTGTAAAAGAATGAATTAAATATTCTTATTATTTTGAATGAATAAAGCCTAATTCCTTCATGTCTAATGCAAACCTTATCTTCAAATTTGGTTAAAACAGACTTACGATTCTTTAAGTTGTTCTGGAAAACTTTAGTTATCAGAGATTTCACTTGGCCACTTGCTCCTCTCTTGTTGTTGAACACGTGAAATCTGCCTTCATATTTCTGAGTAAGTTTCTTCAAGAATTCAGTCTTATTAATGACTTCATTTATCTTCTTGTTTTCATATTCCAGTTCGTCTCCTCTGGTGAAGAGAATCCAGATTTTATTCAAGCATTGCTCTCCCAGCAGCTCCTCAGCCTTCTTCACAATTTCTTGATCTTCTTGTGTGAATCTGTCTGACCGAAGAACCAGGAGAAACGCACACATGCCTGATTCACATTTCTGGAGAACCTCCTGATATTTCAAAAGCTCTTTCTTACTCTCTGCACCAGAAAATCCTGGTGTGTCATAAACAACGATCAGTAATCCACAAACATCACCGACTTCAGTAGTAGATTTGCAGCTGTTCATTATACTAAATGCTTCTCGTCCCAGTATTGTGTTCCCTGTTGAACTTTTCCCAGCTCTTGTTCTTCCCAGCAAGACCATATTCAAACACACTTTTGGCATTAAGTGTGTTCCCTCCATTTTTACTCCATAACCTAGAAATAAATAACATCAACATGGTGTAAGAAAAAAAAAACACACATTGAATAATTTAGGTCTATATGTTTTGATCATTTATTTTGCTGTTTGGAAAGGAATAACAAGAAACCCAAAGATGGTTCTTTTTTTTAACAAACTGAAAATAAGATTTCATCTTGGTTTCTCATTTTTTTTGAGCACAAATTGGATTATGGCTTCAGTATTTCATTTGCACATGTGAGCAGCAAACATCCCTTTCACCTGAACTTCTTAATTCATAGAGTTGGTACAGCACTACTAATTTGTTTAGAATATTTTTATATAAAACTGCGAAACACCATTTAATAATAATCAATTATATATATATATATGCAATAATAAAATATTATCAGAACTTTTTATCTCACAATTCTGGCTTTATAGCATGCAGTTGCAACTTTATATCACATAATTCTGACTTTACTCACAATTTATACGTATATAAGTATTGCAATATTACAATAGTAAAAAGTCAGAATTGTGAGCAAAAAAAAGTCACAATTACCTTTTTTATTTTTTATTTAGTGGTGGAAACAAGATTCCATAGTATATATGGTTTCATTATCTCATTAAAGAGCGTCAGAGTTTTCTACACAAATCACTGCGGAATTAAATGACAGTTTATCAAATGTACAATTTTCTGTCAAATTCACTTACTTTTGGAGCGAACAACATCTGGACTGATGGCCACTACAAAACGCAACAAAAAACTGTTAGTGAATCTGGTGAGCATTACTGTATGGACTATATGTCAAAGGATAATCTCTGTTGCTGTCAAATCATTTAAAGGACTTACTATTGGGACGAGGTAAATCTGGACTACTTCTGGCTGCAGCAAAACACAAACTGTTAATGTATCTGATGAATCTGAAATTTGTCAGTGTTCTTTGTTGATCTGGTGAGTCACAGTTATTTTACTGTATACTTTAGATGTTTAAATAGAGACTTTTTTCAAAGTGATATGATATAACACTCAATGGACCAGTGTTTTATTTTTCTGTTTAATTTCTGTTTTTCTGTTTTAATGTAATTAAACTTGAGTAAATGACAGAATACTTTTGGTTAACCCAATCTAATCTGCACCCTTAAACACTGAAGTGGCAAATCTTGTTATTTTTAAATAGATTTCGCAGAACAACAGAATACATGCTTTATATTTACAAAATGCATTCACCAATTTTGAAGGAATTAAATGTAATATACACGCCAATCGTAAAAAAGTACTTACAACTCCACTGAAATAGTTATATGATTTGATAAGTTTTATGATTAA
>NW_015512841.1:0-756 GCF_001515645.1 Sinocyclocheilus grahami | reverse complement strand
GCTATTTGCAAAATAGAGGTAAAATACTTACAATATGTGGGGGGGGGAAATTGCAAACAAACTGGACGTTCACTGGAATTTCTTCAACTGGAATTAACTTTAATGCTTTTCTTACCTCCATAAAGATGCTAACAAAATGAATCGTTTGTTGTGTTCCTCATTTGTAAGTTGCTTTGGGTTAAAAGCGTTTGCTAAATGAATACATTTAAGATGTAAATACTGATGAGATGTAATGTGGGTTGTTTTTTGTTCAGATTTGCAGTCTACAGTCTGTAGGTTTGAGTGCTCTGTTTTTAATTCTTTGATTATTTTGATTAGGCTATTTTAGTATTTTGTGTATTTATTTATTTGAAGGGGTTCGTTTTACGGAGTGTCTATTTACACTAAGTGCGAATAGCTCGCCTTGTTTTATCATTCAGCAGAATATTGTTTTCTCATTGCGCTGCATGTTACATTGTTACACCCCCCAGATGGTGCTCAACGTTAATGCCAGTTAAACACAGACATATACAGAAATCATGAAGTAGTATTCATAAAGATCTGACAAGCAAATTAATGACATTCAAGTGTTCTTTTAGCTCCAAGACAGTAAACGCAGAAGAAATGTACATGAATACTTAAAAGAATGAATGTAGCTTCAACTAAAGCAACAGTTTATTTATCTTTTACTTTTGTCAGTATATTTAAAGATCACAGTATAAGTCCAGATGCAATCCATAGTAATGTCAGTGTATATAGGACAGAGAAAATTACAGT
>NW_015512840.1:7153-7974 GCF_001515645.1 Sinocyclocheilus grahami | reverse complement strand
ACAAAGTTAGATTAGAGATACATGAGAATGTAGATAAACATCCATTACAGGGTACAAATTACAGACTGAGAGCTGAAGAGTAATATATGTTTTAAGAGGTTTTTGAAGGAAAGAAGGGAGGATGCTTGACGGATGTTTTGGGGAAGAGCATTCCACAATCTGGGAGCCACAACACTGAAAGCTCTAGATCCCGAAACTTAGGGTTGACTAACAATCCCTCACTAGAAGATCGTAACAAACGGGCAGGAACATAAGGCAGAAGTAAGTCAGATAAATATGTAGGACCAAGGTTAGGGAGAGCTTTATAAGTGAGAATTAGTATCTTGTAGTTTATGCGCAAAGAAACCGGAAGCCAATGAAGGTGATAGAGGATTGGGGTAATGTGATCGCTCTTTCTTGTGTGGGTAATCAAGCGAGCTGCAGAGTTTTGAACATATTGTAGTTGTTTGATATTATTAGCTGACATGCCATAAAGAAGTGAATTACAGTAATCTAGTTGAGATGTGACAAAGGCATGTGTAACAGTTTCAGCATCCTGCTGACTGAGAGAGAATCGAATACACGAGATATTATGCAAAAAAAGCTGTCTTTACTACTTTACCAGTGTGATCATTGAATGAAAGATTGGAATCAATGAGAACACCAAGATTGCGAACTTTAGTGGAGGGCATAAACAGATCACCAACCAGATCCATCAGTTGACCAGAGAGCTTAGATACTACAGCTTTAGAGCCAATCAGAATTACCTCAGTTTTAGCAGTTCAATTTAAGGTAACTTGCCTCCAGCCAAAACTTGAGTTCCTTGATGCAATTAGTTAATG
>NW_015512840.1:6652-7109 GCF_001515645.1 Sinocyclocheilus grahami | reverse complement strand
ATAAATTTGAATGTCATCTGCGTAACAGTGGAAGTTAAACCCATTTATTTGAAATAGAAATCTTTTATCACTTTTATAAATCTCTATTACTATTACTTTTGATTCATTTTAAACATCCTTGCTGTAAATAAATCGCACTGACCGCAAACCTTCGTGTTTTGTTCTCAAGTTCTTCATACAGTTACGAAATTTGACCATAGTTTCATTGTTATTGTGTGGTTATGACATTTCTCGTTTGGAATTCAAATTGAGCAATAGCTTATGATCCATATCCAGCTTAGTTCCATGACCTAATGCTAAAGGTCAATACAAGATGCTGTCATCATCATACACTCGAAAGGTCATACGGGCTTGGAGCGCCATGAAGGTGGGCTGATGATTCAGTTCACAACATGATTGGATTTAGACATTTGAATTGGTGATTTGATGCATCTCACAAATGCACCTCACCTTAAAT
>NW_015512840.1:4355-5990 GCF_001515645.1 Sinocyclocheilus grahami | reverse complement strand
TGTAATTTAGCTTTTCAAATAAATTGATCTTGTTTAAAAGATGCCGTTTTAAAAAATACTAATTATTATTATTTCTTTAAAATTCAAAAGGTAATTGTCAGAAATAAAGTCATTTTAAGCTCCGTTCTTACTTTTGAAATATATTAAATCAAGACCGAAATGTAGGGCCCTATGATTTCCGTGAGGTGGAAAACACAGGCGGAATAAAAGCGGAATTTACTGTATAACGCGGAATGTCACGAAATTTGCTATATTTTGGATGGATACATCAAAAGTAGGTTTGTACACTTAAATCAAAACGTGATTAAGTGTCTGAATAGTAAGCCACAAAAAAAAACAACTATTTAAATATGAATCCTGCATGTTCTGCGTGTCTCTGTGTGAATGAATGGCGCAGATGCGCGGTTTCGTTTACTACACAGATACTGAAGTGCACGTGACGCTCGCAGTGTTTTCAGCCTCAGCCGCCTCAATATATGAACATGTAAACAATCTCTAGAGCTGCTCTGAGATTCACTTCATGAGCATTTTCTTTTGAGTAAAACTATCGTCATATGTACAGACAGACATTTAAAGGTTTTCACAGCAACTCATCAAAATAAAAGTTCGGTTTCACTTGAAGAAACTGTGACAGAAATATTGCTTATGTATGATAGTACTACTACTACTAATAAAATTATTATTATAACATTCTTTTTAGAGGAATATTTACCAGAAAAATTATTTACCAAAATTTAATTAGCAGAAAAAAGTAAATATACATAATTATTTCTGGAAAAAAATTAACAGAATAATATATATTTTTTTAGAAAATAAATTCATTAGAGATGCTTTTGAATAAAACTGAATTTGAGAAAAAAATAAAACATATTTCACAGGGCCTTTTTGGATGAATAAAATTCAATTTAACCATTAAAACAGAGTGTAGAACATTTTTTACGAAAAAAAACAAAACAACGGAATCCAGACCATTTAAAACAGGAAAAACTGAATTTGGGAAAAAAATTCAAACGAACTTTGGGAAAAAATAAAACAGATTTTATAGGGCCCTAGAAATGTCACCCTTTACTAAGAGTTGCCATTAAGCTCTTGTGGATTTGATTGGGAAAGGAGTCTTTTTCGCCTCTGTACTTTGTGTTGCATGTACCCCTGCCCACTTTACCTGGACTTAAAAAACAATACTCGTCCGCACTAGAGCACTTCAGAGACAATGACTTGATTGATTTACATTTCAGTTTGGCAGGCACATTTACATCTCAAACTGTATGTCACTAGACCAGCTGCACTCTATGAACTGACGAATGCCTGATGAGGAAGTGAGCCATTGAAAGCACATGACACACACATTAGCATGCTCTTTCCTTCTGGTTCACTGCAGGTTTCACATAGGCATCATTGCCAGATGCTTAAAAAGTCATTCAGTATGTTTCGAGATAGAATCAGGCATGCCTTAAAATGAAAACAAGTCCTTAATGGCTTCAACTGGTCATTGATTTCAATTGGATACAGAGTTATTTATAAATGTTGGTATTTTTAATAGCTTGTTTTTTGTTTGTTTTTTCATTTTTAAGATATGAGTAAAAGGAGCTGCTTCTTTGTCAGCAAAAAATACAATCACGACTATTATATATCCTA
>NW_015512840.1:2523-3189 GCF_001515645.1 Sinocyclocheilus grahami | reverse complement strand
GAGAAAGGAAAACTTGAAATTGCATCATATGACCCCTTTAACAGAAAGAAGGATAGTGCTTCAGTATTTCAGTAGATATATAATGTAAATTGGAGTAATTTTTGGAATATCTGCGCTTTTTTATATAGAAGGGTTGCTGTAACACTTATTTCACACATTAAAGTATGTGGAAAATATGTGTGGAAAGATAAATAAAACAGAAGGAATAAGGGAAAAAATAGAAGTTAATTATATACTGACGTCAATCCTTGTTCATACGATCCCTTTTCTTTACAAAGGGACATTTTGCACACAGTGTTGTTATTGTTATGAATAATAAATCAATTTAAACATTAAAGAACCTACTCAAAAATACCCCTTAAAAACTGTGGCCAGTTACATTTTCTTTTGAATCACTTATGCAAATGATCTATTGCAACTTAATAAAAGTGCCTTAGTTTTATAAGTGAGACTTGCATGCTGATCAGATGGCTCTCATCATATCTCCTGGTATAGGTAATGCAAAAGTCAAGTATATTTCATAGTCAAGAAGCTTTTGTTTTGATATCTGATTTTCATGCAAAGTTTTTGTCATGCAGTGTATTCACCATAGTAGACGGTGTTTTTTTTAGTGTAATATCCGATAAATGAGGATTTTGGTGGTCCCATGCACAATACACAGCTCAG
>NW_015512840.1:0-1899 GCF_001515645.1 Sinocyclocheilus grahami | reverse complement strand
CTGTTACACATTTGTACTTACACAAACCATTCGGAGGGTTGTTACTAGGGCAAAATCGGCAATGAATCGCCTGCGATTTTGAACGCGATTTTGTATAGCTTGTCAGTGAACTACGGCTCTGCGTAGTAAATGCCGCTGCATCTGAACGCACGTACTGGAGATTTACTACTAATCACAAGAGCGGCTTTACTGATGAGATGCGCATGAAAATCGCATTCGATTGTTTTGCACAGCCCTAGTTGTTACATGTGTGTAGTTACAGAAATATTACAGCTCTAGACACTTTGTACCAATGTGTACTTACACTGTGGTTACATACTATGTACACATCTAGTTACTATGTAAGTACACAGGTATTAGGGCAATTTAAAATAAATTGGGACCGAAATTTCTTCTTACCACAAGTAGTTTTTGTGGTGTCTCAAACAATTCAGTTGTAACCACACAGGAAACAAAACAACTGACAGCTGTCACGTTTTCTGCTTTTATCATACTTGGAAAGCACAAACTCCCACACAGCATGTCAATCATACGCCGTTTCTCACCTTCCTCTCAGTTATGGTTCTGTGATGTGTCGCGAGGGATGTAATGTTAAAGCTGACCTCAAGATAACTGCAAATTTCATACTAAGTGTGAGTGTGAATCAGTTCCACAACATAATCTTTTAGATTCCCTCTTTTGTGGGCCATTAACAGCCATTAACAGCTTTAAAACAGCTGTCTTTACTTGCATAGGGGAAAAATTAAGAGTTTCAATTTGATTGTCTTGTCTTCAATTAACTAGTGAAAGACTCATCCCACATTCGTCCTAGACTTTTGAGAGAGGGAGAGACCAAGTGTCCCAGTCAGTGTGTTTGACTTTGCTTTTTTAATGGTTCAGTGCTTTAAAACATGTATAGATGTTAAAAACGTCTATAAAAACAAATATAGAGTTTAAAAACATCTTCTTAACGTGTATTTGACAAATCTGCCACTTTGCTGACATGGTTTTAGCTTTTCAACTACTGTAGACAATCTGCCCAGACATGCATTTCCTGACTAATACCCACAATATCATAGCGAAAGAAACCGACTCGGTGCTCAAGGCACTTATTTGTGTTTCTGTTATTTAATTCTAAACACACAATGCTGGTTTCCTGTTTCTGCTCACTTTATATCCCCATTGAAAATAAATGAGAGATGGAAAAAGGGGCGAGTGGTCCGTCACCAGGGAGCAAATGAGAGAGGTCAATTTTGTTTTGCAAATCCAGTCATTTTCTTGGCATCCCAAGAGTCCTCTTCTGCCAAAATCTGTTTTAGCCATATGGACTGTGTGCATGTGCTGTATACAAATGTATGTCCTCTGTCTGTACTTTAATGGTTTCACAGAGCAACAGAATTTAAGCTGCTTTCGGTCTGCTTAATTTGTTACTGGTTTTACAAATAGCCATACCATTTACCAGTACCATTTAGCTGATCGAATCAGGACATTGTGGTCATCTGAAATACTGCTACAGTTTTTTTTTTTTTTTTTAGTTGTTTCTGAATGTTCAGAGTGTGTTCAAGGCTCTATGGTTGAATCAGATTGTTCCATTAGAGTGACAATAGAAGCTATTGACCAGAACTATTGAATGGAAAAAGTGCAACTACAGTAGCTTGTTGAATAAAATCAGTTATAGCATTCAGATTGATATACTTTGATTCTTTACAATATGCGTGTAATGGCTGAACGAAATAAAACAATATGTCCTATAACCTAACAATAACAATTGTTTTGTCTAAATAAAAGCTTGTTTCTGCCACGTGATTTAAAAAAAGGAATTGCAACTTTTCATAGAGATATAAACCCGCAATTCTTTTTATATTTTATATATATAAATATATTTAATAATGTGTTTCTTCACACATTCTTACTATTAAC
>NW_015512839.1:6645-7984 GCF_001515645.1 Sinocyclocheilus grahami | reverse complement strand
TTCTGCGGCATCCCACAATGCTGTGTGCTTAACTTGACCTGCCATTTCCAAGCAAGGGAAGTGGATGTATCAGAAGCAATATCAACCACTCCTTTGTGTAATTTGATCAGTCTTTTTTTTTTTTAGTCTAAAAATTGGATTTAAAATGGTAAATAACCATATTTTTGAGATTATAAAATGTGCACAACTTGCTGAATTAAATGACAAATTGTAGCATACCAATGCTTGAAACATCTATATTGTTACATACCGCATACAGCTTATAAATAAATGTAAGGAATTATACCATACTGCACAGTATTCTAATATTCCATTCTAAACATAACCGAAGTGTGTCGTGAGATCCTGGGGGTGCTTGAAGGGTGTCTGATTCAGGGTGTGGTGTGGCACAGCCTCTTGGGATTGCCAGGATCGTCCATCTTCGCCTGGAATTTCAGGAGCTCCCAGAGGAATGAAAAGCACTGCAGCTTCTGAGGCGAGAGCTCAAGCCCAGATCCTCGACCACATCGCTGATCACCATCTGCAGAATCCTGGAGGCCACAGGAGAAAGCCCCCTCGCATTCCTGCGGTCTCTTTCACCAGGAAGCCGACACTGAAGTCAGCAGTAAACTACTCGGTGACCTTTGTGTGGCGGTTCACAGCTTCCTCTTCTTACAGTGTTGCAACTGTAATGCTTGAGTTTATGAAGTACAGTGACTGTCCACCTAGAGGAAATCATCAGTTACTGTAGGCTATTGTGGTTTAAGAATGTGAAGTTTCGTCTCTTCTTGTAAGAGTCTTCTCAGGGGTGTTTTGGATGGGGAATTAACCTCTCCATCACAGCTCTGCTCCAAGCGATTGTGTAATCTGGGTTAATATTGATTCAGGTGTGCATGTTTTCTGCTCGAATGAGTTGCTGGTGGAGAAAATCAGGCCTGCAGCTCATTGTGATCATAAGGTCGGCCTCTATCGCATTGGCAAACGCACCCGTCAGTCATTCTGAAGCTCCTGAGATCTTCACTCTAGTGTTTTAGCTTGGTTTGTTTGTGATTAATCCAGTTATTGACCTTCCCCTGGACTGTGTGCAGATATTGATCAGAATTCCTGAAGTTCCACCCCTTTTCCGTCTCTCGGGACGATAACCTGATGGGTCGGACAGGTCCTCGGGGTCTCAGAGTCGACTGCCAATAGCTGTCATTAGATAATGATTGGAAACGCCTTAGTCAGCGTCCTTGCGCATAAACATCAATTGTTTTTCATTCTTTCTTTTTTTTGGACTGGGAATTAAATGAATTTTAATGAATATGGCTTTGCTTGTCTAAGGCTATAATTGTGGAATTTGGGATCTTCAAACTAAAAG
>NW_015512839.1:2001-3003 GCF_001515645.1 Sinocyclocheilus grahami | reverse complement strand
TCTCTCTCTCTGTGTGTGTGTGTGTGTGTGTGTGTGTGTGTGTTAAAGAGACCCTGAGGACATGAACCGTTGCATGACCATTCACACACTAACATCATTTATAACTCTTTTCTGACTGATCTCACATACTTAATTGCAATAAACAATGTGAATTTGTTACATTAGATGTGTTCAAGCTGCTTTGGAAAGTGTATCGCTCCTTTCATGGTTGATTTCGTTTGGATGGAAACTTTAGCTCTTTAATGATGGCCATTTCTTTAGTGGGAGACAAGGTGAATGCAGTCTGCAGGGACTAATTTTCTATTGTTTGCTTCCAGCTCTTCCTAATAATGTTAGGTCTTTATTGACCACTGTTGACCAAAAAAAAAATGGCCTGATACCAATAGCTTATGCAGTGTATTTTATAATATATGTTATGTTAAGTTGTATGTTATGTCATCATTAATATTTAAAAAATTTAGATTTGAACCAAAAATGTAAGTGAAATCAAGGATCAGAACTTAAGTATATTCAGTCAAAAAGATTGTTAAAGTCCCCCTGTAGTGAAAATCAAGTTTTTTTATGTTGTTTGTTTTTCTATGTGGTGTTTTTAATATGCTTTTAGACAAACCATGTGCCAATCTATTAATCAACACCATTGTTGAGTATTTTCTCCTTAAAACTGTAGTTTCCCAATGGTAGTCCAAGAAATGCAGTTTGAAACAGACCTCGGTTTGCTACGTCACAATCCAATAACCAATCACGTCAAGGGATCGATTCCTATCACTAGCATGCAAAATATGCCAATACCAGCACAAAACCAAAAATAAGAGTTTCCAGTGGTTTCGCAGGACAGAACCGCTAACTTGCATTATAACCCGTGCCAACAGTGTAAAAGTAGCCCGGAGTCAGACCCACCTCTACCGCATCGGCGTCTGCACTTCACACGCGTATGCTCGCGGGCGCAAATTAACAATCACAGACGGCTGCATTCGAGTCTTCAAGGCATTTTAGGACACAACA
>NW_015512839.1:0-1599 GCF_001515645.1 Sinocyclocheilus grahami | reverse complement strand
TATCTATAATTTTGACGATAGTGGTCCTGACAGAAGTAACTTTAATGAATGTTACAGTATTCACTGTAGTTGTCCACTAGTAAAAACATAGTTTTATCAGTCATTATCCGTGTATGCCATTGTTTTGCGGTTACTACAGTTCATTGGATCAGGAGGCGCTGGCTGGTGTGTGACTGAGTGGAGGCGGGACTAGTTTGCGTATTTCATATCGTTTGCGTATTCATAGATCCGCGTATAGTAAATGAGGCAAGGGTGTAGAGTTACTTTAAGGGTTTAGTACTTTTGAAGCCTGAGAGAAAAAAAATATAAATTAATTAAAGTATTCATTCTATCTCTGAGTTGGCTAATATTTTTCCCGTACTGGCTAAAAAGATGTGACTACTGTTATAGATATTGTGCGTATCTAAATTGTGTATGGTGGTTTGTACTTTCATGGTGTTTGTAAGCTGCATTTGTAGTCTCTGGCACAGCTGTAATATCGTGCGTCGACAGGGCAGGAAACCAGCACTAATCACATTTTAATGTCCTGCTTCCCAGTGCTGTGTTTCTGTCAGAGCCTGTATGCAGCATCCTTCATGTAAGAGGAAGATGAGGTTTTCTTTCAGCACATTCACTGGTCGAGGGGATGATGTTAGCTCCGGTGTTGTCAGGACTGGGGTTTACTTCAGGGAAGTTGACCTGGAGCGAACAGACGATTATGTCATGTTGTCTCACTAGGTTACATCCCTATATTTGACCTGCAAATTCATTATTATTGTGTTAAAAAGACGAAACCATTAAAATCGCTTCTATTAGTTATAAGACCAGTGTTATTTTAGTATTATTTATATAATGTTATAGCATTTATATTTCTAATAAGCTTTTTCGTTTTATATGTTCAGTTTTCATTTTAAGTAATTAAATTTTTTGTAATTTAATGTCATTTTTTTTTCTTTTCTTTTTTTTTTTGTTCGGTAAATATTTCTATTTAGCTTTATTTGGTTTCAGTTTTAGTAATTTCAGTACTTCAACTTAAACTTTACCCAAGACATTTTTCTTTATATTTGTATATTATTTTAGCTTTGATTTCAGTTTTTATTTCAGCAGTGTTTTTTAGTTTTAGTTTTAGTTTCAGTTAATAGTAGTGTTAATTTCGGTAATGAAGACTATGACGAAAAATGTTCGTTGACTAGTTTTTTTCCCATGACTAAGACGAGACGAAGACGAGACGATCATAAGGTCAATAAACGATAACGAAGACTATATCAACATGCAATTTCGTTGACGAAATAAGACGAGACTAAAATGTATTAAAAAATGTAAAAACTTTACCAAAAACCTAATTTTATTTTCGTCAAAAAAGGAGACGAAAATGTTATTGCAGACTGCTCTACGTGCCTCTACTACGCGAGCTCTCATGAGTGTGGTTGCCAGATATCAAGAGTTCGAATCCCCGAATCAGAGCTTCGATGTTACATTTAGGGATGCACCGATATGAAAATTTTGGCCGATACCGATAACCGATTATTCTTTATTTTTGAAAGCCGATAAATCTATGTCCAAATTGTTATATATTTTTTGAGATCCTGATTACAAAAAAGGTCTCATCATTAAAAGCCA
>NW_015512838.1:6745-7986 GCF_001515645.1 Sinocyclocheilus grahami | reverse complement strand
ATGTTTTCAAATCCACCCATAAGCTGTCTGTTAATCATCTGGTTAAAGGACTGTGGAAACACTGACATTTCAGAGCAGATGTTGACTCAGAACAGACCCATGTCCTCTCTTAGATCCGCTATTTATACAGCTTTCTACCTGCTTTCATAAGCACTCCTCTATATTGCAGCTTAAACATGTTATTAACATCTCAGCATGTGTATTTTCATAACTTGGTGCATCACTTGGTGTGTATTCGTGACATTTTCCTTTATTTGGACTGCCTACCCACCAGTGTGCTGGGTATATATTATATCTTTGCACAATAAGGCCAGTTATCAGGATTAAAAGATGCACTTATCAAGCTTCTAGTTTCTTCAAGGTCTAATGCTTTTCTTTATTGTTCTTTCATTCCTGCCTATTAACATGTCAAATTTATGTGGCCATATTATGTATAGAATGATAAGACATCTTTGTGAAACCAGGACGTTGTTGTGAAATGCCGCAGTGTTGTGGAGTCTCGTCAGTGTTGGAGAAACATCCAGCCCTTATTCAGGACCACAATGATGTGGCTTCAAATGCTAATGAACGGGCTGTGGGTTGGCATGATCTCATAGTTGGCTCAGGCTTAGGTTGGAATTTTCTGGCCCCCAAGGAAACAGTGGTACAGCACCAACAATCTTCTCATACCCTTTTTATTGCTTTAAAACCTGCTTCCTCTGTAGCCCTCATATGGCCTACCTAATGTGCTCTTTTCACAATTCACAAACTGAAATTTATTTATATTGATTTTAATTGATTGATTTAGATTTGAATGATTAGCCCTAATTATTTTATATTTTGTATGTACATAAATAATGTTAGGCTAATTTGATTGCATATGCAGCTTCATTTATGTCTTTTATCAAGTTATAGACTGCCATCTTATTGTGCTAGTTATTAGACATTACTATTTTTGAGTTCTGTGAATCAGTATTGCCAGTATAATAGTTAAAATCAGAAATGGTCCATGCAAATGAGGCATAAAAGCACAACATGCACTCCTGCTGGGTCATTGTGCCACTGCCACACCCTTTACCCAGGTGGCTGTCTGAGAGTCAGTGACACATCCATGATAAAAGAGGCTTTAATATGCTTAACAGCAGAATCATTCAGCATTGCCAAATCACAGGACTAGGATTACCAGAAGAAACTAGGGCATTCGCTTCTTGTGTAGATGCAACAGGGAGCGTCAAGAGTCCGAAGAAATATTGGGCAGCTTG
>NW_015512838.1:2243-2773 GCF_001515645.1 Sinocyclocheilus grahami | reverse complement strand
TGTGTGTGTGTGTGTGTGTGCTTGTATATCTTGACTAATTTTGGACTTTGTTACCTCACGTAGGTCAGTAATTTGCTGGTTAAAGCCAGCTCTGGACAGTGGGCATCACTGACTGTGTCTTGCCGTGGTGAGGCAGGCTGGAGCTCTCTGGGGCAACAGCAACGCATTAGGGAGTTGCTGAATTATAGGCTGAATCCAGAGCCCATACTCCCTAAGATGGAGGGTGTCACTGAGTTTACCGAATACATATCTGAGACTGTGGATGTACCATCCCCATTTGACCTTCTTGAGCCTCCAACCTCTGGAGGATTCCTGAAGCTGTCAAAGCCTTGCTGCTACATTTTTCCTGGTGGACGGGGGGATTCTGCACTTTTTGCCGTCAATGGTTTTAACATTCTGATTGATGGTGGCTCTGACAGAAGGTCATGCTTCTGGAAGCTTGTCAGACATTTAGATCGTATTGATTCTATCCTTCTTACCCATATTGGTGCTGATAATCTTCCTGGAATCAATGGACTACTTCAAAGGAA
>NW_015512838.1:0-2028 GCF_001515645.1 Sinocyclocheilus grahami | reverse complement strand
AAGCGAAGCATTGAGGAAGCCTCTCTTACATTGCAATACCTCAACAAGCTAGGAATTAAGCCTGAGCCTCTTTTTCGAGTGGTTAGCAATACCATCGAGCCCATCACTCTTTTTCATAAGATGGGTGTGGGCAGGTTAGACATGTTTGTCCTGAACCCTGTTAAGGACAGTAAGGAAATGCAGTTCCTCATGCAGAAGTGGGCAGGTAACAGCAAGGCCAAGACAGGGATAGTGCTTCCCAATGGAAAAGAGGGAGAAATATCTGTCCCGTATTTGACATCTATTACTGCTCTCGTTGTATGGCTCCCTGCCAACCCTACAGAAAAAATCATCAGAGTTTTGTTCCCTGGAAATGCACCGCAGAACAAAATCCTTGAAGGGCTTGAAAAGTTGAAGCACCTTGATTTCTTGCGGTATCCGGTAGCCACCCAAAAAGACATTAATTCTGGCATTTCACCTTCAGCAGTAAAACAAACAAAGCTAAAGCAAAGAACTGACAGCAAAGAAAGTCTCAAATCATCTCCCAAGACTCAAGCACCAGCTAAGCCTTTTAAGAAAGAAACCGACGAGCATGAGGATGTATCCATTGTCGAAATGAAGACTGACTCTGTCAACGAGAACAAAATTGAGAAAAAAGAAGAAAAGAAGCACACCAAGCCATTGAAACCAAAAACAGAAGTGACAGAAAAGAAAAAATTATTGAAGGAGAAATCACTGAAAAAACACCCCAAGGAAAGGGTGTCCAAAATGGATGAAAAGAAAGACAAAGAAAAGAGGGAAGTTAAGAAAGAAAAACGTGAAATTAAAAAAGATGATGCTGTGAAAAAAGATGAGAAAAAGGTTAAAACCAAGGACACTTTAAAACCTGAACTGAGAAAAATAACTAAACCTGACCTGAAACCTTTTACACCAGAGGTGAGGAAGACCCTCAACAAGGCCAAAACCCAAGGGAAACCCAAAACAATAAAGAGTAAACCAACAACTGCCAAGTTAGAGAGTGCAAGGATTGTGGCAGAACCAGTGGCTGAGAAGATTGAACCTGAGAAACCGGAGAATGTGACAGGAAAAGTAATATATGCTCCATCTACTCCAGAAGATTTAACAAAAGACTTTGATGAAATGAGACCTACTGAAATGACAGATCACTCTGAAGCCCCGAAAAGTGCCCTTACTGTCTCCGGATTACCAGCTAAAAGAGATGATGATGTAGCAGAGGAGCAAGAACAAGATCATGTTACAGAAACCGATATTGTGGAACAAAAAGCTACAGAGAAAGAAGCAGCGCCATCAGCAGAAATCCAAGAAGTGCGATCAGCAGAAGTGAAAGAACAACAGGATGAGCCCCAAATATCAGAATTAGAAAAATTTGAGGATGAGGGTGCTGCAATTGAAGATGAAGATGAGGAAGAGGTTGAGACACAGCCTGTTAGAAAGAAGATAGAGGAGGAGGAGGAAGACATGGGAATAGGAGATGAAGAGGATGAAGGGGCAATAAAGGAAACCAAAGACTTAGAGGGAGTGGACAGAAAACATGAAGTTGAGGAAATGGAGAAGCAAAAACAAGTGGAGGAAAGAAAGACTGAAGCTGAAGAGGAGCAGTTTGAAGAAGAGGATGTGATTGAAAAAGCCGAGCTAGAGGAGGCAGAGGATTTGGATGCCATTGCAGATGAAGAAATAAAAGATATCTCTGCTGAGAAAGTCAAGGAAGAAGAGGATGCATACTTGCCAAATGTTGGAGGTGTTAGAGCTGGTATTACCTCTACAGCCCAAGGAGCTGCAGCAGCAGAAAACTTGTCATATATTCAGGATGAAACCATCCCAGGTTACTCTGAGACTGAACAGACCATCTCAGATGAGGAGATCCATGAAGAAGCAGAGGACAGGATACCACACCTTCAATATGAGGTTGGTAGCTATGATGTCTCGGTCCCAGACCAACCAGGCTCCTTTGATGCCATCCATGGAATGAGAGAAATGCAAGCCGCTGCAATGGGCAATGGAACAGGCAAAGTATTGATTGGTGCACAG
>NW_015512837.1:7538-7988 GCF_001515645.1 Sinocyclocheilus grahami | reverse complement strand
ACAAGCTTCTCAACCATCTCAGTTGCTGAGGTAGAAGCATTGCGTGCTATTCATCCAGTGCGTGTCCCTCTAAATTGATCGGACAGTAAGTCACTCAAATCCTATCTGTCCTTCTAATCTTGTCACATGTGACCAACGCACGCTAATTAGAGGGGTGATGCCCACCCATTGGGTTCTCTTATTGCTAAAAGGCAACTCAACAAATTAGCTCTTAGCCTAAAGTCAGGTCAACTGCTCTTACAAGAGACCCTACAAGAGACTTGGGGTCAATCCACCAAAAGTCTTAATCATCACTTACTGCCTGAATGTGTAGGTATTTGATTAGGCTTACGCAAAGTGGCAAAGGACTTAGAGTTCTCTACTAATTATAAGAGCTTGTGATTGTTGTAAATAAGGTTAGTTGTGAACACAGAAAGTTGATTTGCTCTTCATGGTAACTGTCAAATGAGC
>NW_015512837.1:0-7250 GCF_001515645.1 Sinocyclocheilus grahami | reverse complement strand
CTATATATTTGGTTAGCTTACATTTAGCAGAAGTATTATGCCCATTAAATGTACCCCCTGTGGTATTTCACAGGATTAAAAAAAATATATGCATATTTGATGATTTAATGTATGATTATTGTAGGTTTAAAAAGTTCTAAAATGCAGTGGCAGAAATCACATGTAGACATGTCTAAATGTGTTATTTGAGAAAAAAGCAGAGTAATATAATAGATGCAGACCTCCAATGGAACTAGCTGTACCCTGTGTTGATGTAACTTCCAATTCTTGTGAAATAAGACAACAATGGTTTGGTCTGAAGACTACCCCAGAGATACCCCAGAGCCAAGCAATACCAGCAAGTAAAAGAGCAAACTGATGCTAAAGTAACTAACCAATTACAGAGTAAGAGAACGGATTAGAGTCCTTGGCTCATCTGCAAATGGGATCAGCACTGATTAGTGGGGTTTAGAATGACGTAGAGGAACTTGATTCTACAATCACACAGCTCCTCAGCCGGCCACCCCCTTTTGCAGGGAAGGGAACCATCCGGAAAAGCCACGTAGCCCCCCAGCTGGTCCATTTGGGTGGATTTATGTGAAATTCCAGAGAAAGAGGCCTCTGGCTGCCAACAGCACGGACTTTCTTGAATTGTGGGTGGTCAGAATGGGTATGGAAAGGAGAATCCTTGCTACTGCACATTCCATGCTCGATGGCGGATTACTAAACTAAGCCTCTGGACTATAACGTTCCTGTTCAAGGTCTTCAAGAAATTCAACAAGGGAAAGACAACACGAATCGTACAATAAAAGGTAATCATATAAAAGGAGTATCCCTGTGAATATATTGTTGTGACTTATTAAACACCAAGAACAAAAACATGGCTTTGATGCCCATAAAATTTGACTTGGTCAAGCGGGTCAAGCTGGCCCAAGGACTGTGGCTCTTGTACTGGCTCTATGTCATGGCTGGGATCCTCATCTTCAGCATGGGGATCTTCTTCAAGATCGAGCTGCGTAAGAGAAGCGAGATAATGGATAACAATGAGAGCCATTTTGTGCCCAACCTGCTCATTCTGGTGGGACTCGTGGCCTGTGGTATCAACGCTTTTGGGGGCAAAGTGTGCCATGACTCCCTTGACACAATTAAGTTCACCAAGTGGAAACCTATGTTGAAGATCTACATGAGCGGATGTGTGGTTTTTTGCATTGCCCTTTTTGTCACGGCTCTGCTGTGTTTTCTGATGCAGATTACTCTGCATTTCGCCCTGGCTGACGGCCTGAAGAATGGAATGAAGTACTACAAAGATACAGACACGCCAGGACGATGCTTCATGAAGAGAACCCTAGATATGACCCAGGTTGAGTTCCGCTGCTGTGGCAACAACAACTACAGGGACTGGTTTGAGATCCAGTGGATTAGCAACCGCTACCTGGACTTCAGCAATGACGAGATTAAAGCGTGAGTACTGGGATCTAATTGGAAGAGATTCTGGATCATTTATATACATTTTCTTTTCCATCTGATGGCCTGTGACATATCTGAATTTCAGAAATGCATTATCATAGCAAAATGTGTAAAATATTAATTGTTACCATAGATGTAGTGAAATTCAAAAGGTATCAGTCATTGAACCTGCCTGATATTCACTGGATTTTGAGGAAGTTTAAGCTTGTTTAAGAAAGTAAGGCACATAAATGGATAGAGATCAGTTGATGCATATTTTACTCTGCTCATCAGGAAGTGTAGCCCAAAAGACACTTTATTATGTAATCATTTGATGATAACCAAGACATAAAATAGCACAAATGTTCTAATGAAACAATGTTTTCAAAGTCTCAAAGCAGATCCCCTGAAAACTGTTGTTGAATGCAAGTGGAATCCAATTTCAGAGTTTGTTTTGAGAGATTCATAAGTAGATACCTGGCTGGTGGGTTTTATAAAGAGGGAATGGGTTAAAGGGGGCACATGGGTCCATGGATTAGATAACCTGTCAGGATCCTATTCCCAAGTCCTTTAAAGCTTACCTTCCACACAAATCATAACATTGTGCAATCTATTACCTTCCATGGAGATGGCCTCAATGTTTACCTCCCATCTAATTTAAAAGAGGTGACCTTCTTATTATCAGAATGGAGTCCTCAGCTCTCAAAGTTGAGTCTCAAAGTTAATATGGATAAACAAATTTGTTGAGTCATGTTTCGAAGCCTGCCACTTCTGAAATCTTAATTGCCACAACCAAGAATATGTCCCAGTCAATATAATTAAAATATCTGTCTGACAGTTCAATCTTTGCAATTTCTTAGTCGTGTCCAGAGCAACGTGGAAGGCAAATACTTGATGGAAAGCGTTCCCTTCAGCTGTTGCAACCCTGGCTCTCCTCGCCCTTGTATCCAACATCACCTGACCAACAACTCCGCTCACTACAGCTACGACCACCACACTGAGGACCTAAACATCTGGACCAGGGGCTGCCGTGAGGCCCTGGTGTCCTACTATGGGGGCATGATGAACAGTATTGGTGCTTTTGTGCTGCTGTTCATTATTATGCAGGTGGGTGGGTGAGAGGGAATGGAATCCAAAGTTGAACACCGCTACCTCATGGCATTTGACTTTGTCACTAGATTACACTCTTGGTGGATAACGGGTGTGCTGCTAGATTATAAAGTGAGCCGCTAGATTATTAGGTCAGTTGGTGCGTAAAGAGTAATATAAATAGGTCTGAAAGCATCAGATTAATTATCTGCTTAATTGATTTGATTAACAATTTGTGTTGATGGCATGACAAGATATAGGTGACAAGCAAGTGAGAAGTTTACAAATAACAAGAACTTGGCATATTCACATTTTCCTTTAACAGAACTTGTCTACATTACTACTCCTACCTCCAAATACACTGAAACTATATATTCATGCATACACAGTTTAGTAGATGGGCACAGCAAACCTTCAATCTGTTATTGATTGCATAATGTGACAACACCTAATGTGCAAAAAACAAAAGGTAGTCCAAGAGGGTTATCCTTAGCTTGAACGGAAGGTGTAAGTCCTAAGATCTTGTTGCCAAACTGGATATTTCCTGGAACTCATGTGGGTCAAAACATCAGAAGCAACAACAATGATGCTGTATTGAGCATGTGTGGAATTTCTAGACATTCATTAACCTAAGAAAACCCTCTTGTGGGCCTATATATATATTCCAAAGACGTAATCACTTCCAAATAGAAACATATATTTGTGAAGCATGTTTAGTTCTACTGTGAAATGAATTTAAGTTCATCTGAATTGTTTGCCACAGGCTGTCGAAACTGTTGGTTTGCAGTACCTGAGCACCTCACTGGAAACCCTGGCAGACCCAGAGAATCCTGAGAGCGAAAGTGAGGGATGGCTGCTGGAAAAGAGTGTGAAGGAGACACTTTCTGACATCATGACGAAGATCATGTCGCTGTTTAAAGGCAACCAGGTACAGGAGGGAGATGCAGAAGCGGCTCCCACATAAAGCGGAGAGAGTCATGCCCCCTCCCACCCCATCATATCTGTGGCCACTCCCACCTTTGGGAGAAGGAATGCATGAAAGGTTGATTAAAATGTTCTCTCTTATATGCATACATATGGGATCAGTACACCTGCATTTTATTGAGATTCCAATTGATGTGAATGTACACACTACAATGTAAATACAAATAAAATGTAAGTTTATTTTTTAATATTTTAAGAATGAAATATATCTGTAAATGTTCTGATATTATCATCTAACCATATCTGATATTCCGACCAAATAAGCATCACTGTCCACGTCCGTCTGTAGCAGTATAAAGTTTGATCCTTATATTTCCAGTTCATTGGTTAAGCGGATGTTTAACCCGACAGCCTCACACATACAATAACACATTTCACCATAACGCCATCAGGCGCTATTAAATCACTTTTCAGGAAGGGGTCACACGGCAGCTTTTAACCGGCAGCTGAGGAAAATGTGTTTTTGTAAACGTTCAGTCACCTCCCAGACCTTAAAGGGATGGAAACAGTGGCACACCTTGCTTTTTTACATAACGCTGCCTTTAACAGGCCTTAGGTTGTCTGACGATTTTCAAAAGCATGTTGATGGTGATCTACTGGAGCTAATAACAAAACAGTAGCTGATTCAGAAGCGCCAGATTGTCATAGCAAAGTCAGAATTACCTCCTCTCCTAGGTTCATGAAACGGTCGTCCATAAAATGCATTGCTGTTCTGTTGTAAGTAATCTTAAAGATTCCTAAATGCATCTACTTTCGGAAGGCCAAATAAAGTGCTTTTGCTTTCGCCTAGAAACACACAGTGTCTCCCTGACGTGGCTGCTTCAACACTAATTGCGGTTACTGAAACCACGTCTTCTTTCTTTGCGTGCACATTTGGGCGGCATTATGCTAATATTTCCACATAGTGAGGTAGATATGTGGGGGCGTGTTAGAACGAGCCGTTTTAGGGGGGCGTGGCAGAGTCTTAACTTTGATAAAGAATATCTCTTTGGATTTGAGACTTTAGTCTTTGCAACTTCAGGGATCTTATCTATGCACATTCAGCTTGTAACACTCCAAAGAGAAAGGAAAACTTGAAATCGCATCATATGACCCCTTTAAAGCTTGTTTAAGAAAGTAAGGCACCTAAGCGGATAGAGATCAGCTGATGTATATTTTACTCTCAAGACAAAAAATAGCACAAAGGTTATAATGAAACAATATATTCAATGTCTCAAAACAGACTCCTTGAAAACTGTTACGTTGAATGGAAGAGGAATCGAATTTCAGAGTTTGTTTTGCAAGATTCCCAAGTAGATAATTGGCTTGTGGGTTTTATAAAGAGGGAATGGGTTTAAGGGGGCAAATGGGTCCATGGATTAGATAATGTGTCAGTATCCTATTCCAAAGTCCTTTAAAACTTACCTTCCACACAAATAATAATATTGTGCAATCTTTTACCTCCCATGGAGTGAGCCCCCAGTGTTTACCTCCCAATGGGCTAAATTGTCCCAAGGAGATGTTCATAAATCTAATTTAAAATAGGGTTTCTTTTTATTATCAGATTGGAGTCCTCAGCTTTGTCCAATAATCTCAAAGTTAATGTGGAGATACAAATTTGTTGAGATGTGTTTCTAAGCCTGCCTCTCTTTTAATCTTAAATACCACACCTAATAATACATCCCAGTCAATATAATTGAAATATCTGCCTGACAGTTCAATCTTTTGGAATTTCTTAGCCGTGTCCAGAGCAATGTGGAAGGCAAATACTTGATGGAAAGTGTTCCCTTCAGCTGCTGCAACCCTGGCTCCCCTCGCCCTTGTATCCAACATCACCTGACCAACAACTCCGCTCACTACAGCTACGACCACCACACTGAGGACCTAAACATCTGGACCAGAGGCTGCCGTGAGGCCCTGGTGTCCTACTATGGGGGCATGATGAACAGTATTGGTGCTTTTGTGCTGCTGTTCATTATTATGCAGGTGGGTGTGGGAGAGGAAATGGAATCCAAAGTTGAACACAGCTAACTCATGGCCTTTGACTTTGTCACTAGATTACACTCTTGGTGGGTAAAGAATGTGTTGCTAGATTATAAAGTGAGCCGCTAGATTATAAGGTCAGTTGGTGCGTAAAGAGTAATATAAATAGGTCTGAAAGAAACAGATTAATTATCTGCTTAACTGATTTGATTAACACTTTGTGTTGATGGCATGACAAGATATAGGGAACAAGCATTTAGCATGTGGGAAGTTGACAACATGAGTTTTGCATAAATAACATGCACTTGGTATATTTACAGTTTCATATTTTCCTCTTACAGAACTTGTCTACATTACTACTACCAAATACACTGAAACTATATTCATGCATAAATAGTTTAGTAGATGGGCACAGCAAACCTTCTATCTGAACTGTTACTGATTGCGTAATGTGACAAGACACCAAATGTGCAAAAAAATTAGTTCAAGAGGGTTAACCTGCTGTTAAGTTTGAACTGAAGGTGTAAGTCCTAAGATCTTGTTGCCAAACTGAATATTTCCTGGAAAAGTAGAACTCATGTGGGTCAAAACATCAGAAGCACACGCCAATGATGCTGTATTTGAGCATGTGTGGAAGTTTCTAGAGATTCATTACCCTAAGAAAACTTGTGGACATATATATTCCAAAGACGAAATCACTTCCAAATGGAAACACATACATTTGTGAAGCATGTTTAGTTCTACTGTGAACTGAATTTAATTTGTTGCAGGCTGTCGTGACTGTCGGTTTGCAGTACCTGACCACTTCACTGGAAACCCTGGTAGACCCAGAGAATCCTGAGAGCGAAAGTGAGGGATGGCTGCTGGAAAAGAGTGTGAGGGAGACACTTTCTGGCATCATGACAAAGCTCAAATCGCTGTTTAAAGGCAACCAGGTACAGGAGGGAGACGCAGAAGCAGCTCCCACATAAAGCTGAGAGAGTCATGCCCCATCCCACCCCATCATGTCTGTGGCCACTTCTACCTTTGGGAGAAGGAATGCATGAAAGTTTGTCTCTCTTAAAAATATAGGTGTATATGCATACATATAAAATCAATACACCTAGATTTTAATGAGATTCCAATCGATATGTGAATGTACACACTACAATGTAAATATGAATGAAATTTAATATTTTAAGAAATAAATATCTGTAAATGTCCTGATATTATCATTTAATCATATCAGATATTCAGACCAAATAAGCCTCACTGTCCACCGTCCACGTATGTAGTGGTATAAAGTTTGATCCTTATATTTCCAGTTTATTTATTAGTTGAGCGGATGTTTAACCCGACAGCCTCACACATACAATAACACATTTCAACATCAAACAATCAGGCGCTATTAAATCACTTTTCAGGAAGGGGTCACACGGCAGCTTTTAACCGGCAGCTGATGAAAATGTGTTTTTGTAAACATTCAGCCCAGACCTTAAAGGGATGGAAACAGTGGCACACCTTGCTTTTTACACAACGCTGCCTTTAACAGACCTTAGGTTGTCTGACGATTTTCAAAAGCATGTTGATGGTGATCTACTGGAGAGCAGAACTCAATGGGGAAACTATTCTGTTGACAACAGAATATTGTACTCATGTTCACCATTAATGTGTGTAGTTCTCTGGTTAAATATCTGCTTCACAAGTTGACGAGATGTGCAAACAGGCTTTCTGTCTGAACTTCAGTGCTCCGTTGAACTCACAGCTGTGGGACAGTTACAGAAGTTGTCAAGAGTACCGACTTGTAAAAG
>NW_015512836.1:7354-7989 GCF_001515645.1 Sinocyclocheilus grahami | reverse complement strand
TTGTTTTACATACAATGAAATTTCCATTGGGGTCCACCATTGACTTTCTGTTCCACAGAAGAAAAATTGCAGGTTTGGAACAACATGAAGGTGAGTAAATTATGACATAAATGTCATTTTCGGGTGACTTACCCTTTAAGATGCCTTTTCCCTACTGCACTCCCACTGTTATTATCTCGCTCTCTCTCTCTCTCTTTCTCTCTCTCTCTCTTTCTCTCTCAGCGAATTCTGTGCTTGCGAGTGAGAGGGTTACATTACCACAGTGACCTCTGTTTCCTGAGAATGTTTATTGCAGATTCAGATATTCCTGATGGATGAAACATGAGTGTGGATGAGTCTTAATTGCAGGTACTCATGACATCACTGCAGTTCTGCAAAATGTTCCATGCAATACTGATCTAAACCTAAAACTGGCATACACTTGTGAATCTGACATTATGAGAATGACAAAAACCAAAACATGCACACTTTCCCTGTTCAGCATCTTATGATATCAAACAGTTGTCTGGAGAATGATGCAAACTAAATAAATTTGCCCGTGTCACAGTAGGAAAGGGATGGTGTCGTACTCAACCTTGTTCAATTTAACATAACAAAAGAAGTGAAGAGCCATTCTCAAGACAGAACATGAAACC
>NW_015512836.1:4776-6677 GCF_001515645.1 Sinocyclocheilus grahami | reverse complement strand
AGGTGTTTCTCCATTGCAAATTAAATTACATTTTGATCTATTGACATAAACTGTTATATTGTGAGCAGATTTGTGAATAGGTCAAAAAGGCTTTCGGAGTCTTTTCTACATTTTCTAATTATAACTGGGAGGGCCAAGGACTGGATGGAAGGACTTATTTGCTTAAGTGTAGCAGCAGATTTATCAAGGCAAGAGTGTTGGAAAGCAAGAGTATAATTTGTAGAATTAAATTAGACTCAGAATGTAACTAGAAATCGTGTTTTCTTAAAACTTCCATCTGCCATTGTACGTTATCAATAAACTGAGTGTTTTTTATGACTGTTCTGTGTAGAGTTATTCAAACTATAACACAAAACTATTTGAACTTGGAAGACCCTACCATTTCTGAACTAAGTTGCAGGTCACTCAAGGAAAGCAGACAGATTTGGGGGAAAAGGAGAAGAAGAAAAAAGCCTCTTTGGTTTCAGAGGTGGGAAAATAGCATGGAGAATATGGAAAAAGTCAGAGTGCCATCAGCTGTTGCTTTAAATTACATTGCAGGCTACATCTACCGTGCCACATGCATTAATATCACATTGCTTGCTCATGAATTAGAGTTGCTGTCACCCTGGCATAACTAGCTTTCTTACTCTCGAGACTGGCCAGCAGCAGACGTAGCCTCCCAGAGATCATAAATATCTCATTGTGATTTCTCCTAAATGCTGTGCAAAAGCACAAGAGAAGTGAAATTTTAGATGGCATCAGCCAGCTGACAAGGGAACCCGAATAGACCTTGATCCAGGCACCATTAGAACGTCACGACTCACCCTGATTATAAGACAAGAAAACAGGCTTCTGACTGGTCATGTGCTTTTCTGTTTCTCTTACTGAAGGTGACACATTTGTCCAACTCTGAATACCACCACACACCACAAGGACATGGCTTTTCTTTAACAGCTTTCTGAATGTGACAAGTTTCTTTTTGGGATTATGGAATTACTTAGAAATGAATGCCTGAAGACAATGCATGCCATCATAGTTTAGTAATTCACTTGTATTTTAAATCGACAGTGGTGTATAATGCTTATGATCTATTATTAAAGAAGGCATTAGATGTACCCTGCTGTCACACCATCAAGAAGGGCTTCTGTACAGTTTTAAGGAGTGATGGGTGCAGATGGTTCAGACCCAAAGGACCATAAAAGGCACTCATCATTAGTGACAGTCTCTGATGAGATTCATATGGTTAGTGCCAATTGTGGCATTTACTGAGTGATCATGATGTAGGTTATTTAGCGGGCTATACTTGCATATCCATTATAAATAAATGATCATGCCTTTCTCTATCTTTGTCAAAACACTTATTTATTAACAATTATTCACATATGTACACGTACGTAACATTATTTATTTGCATCCATGTAAAGTGTGTGTATGTTTGTGTTAGCCATGTATTATAAAAAAAATAAAGTGAAAATGTAACATTGTGAAATGTGTTTTATTCCTGTGATGTCAAAGCTGAATTTTCGGCAGACATTACTGTAGTCTTCAGTGTCACATGAACCTTCAGAAATCACTCTAATATGCTGATATGATGCTCAAAAAGCATTTCTTATTATTATCAATTTTGGAAACAGTGTTGCTTAATATTTTTGTCAAAATGTTATACCTTTTTTTCTCGATTGATGAATAAACAGTTCTAAAGAATGGCATTTATTTGAAATAGAAATCTTGAAACAGAAATTATAAACATTATAAATGTCTTTACTGTCACATTTAATCAATTCAATGCATCCTTGCTAAATAAAATTTATAAATTTTCTTTCAAAAGAATTTACCTGAACTGTACAGTTTTTATAATATAAAAATCATTGCATTATGTCTATGGAAAGCCTGTGTGTGTGTGTGTGTGTGTGTGTGTG
>NW_015512836.1:0-1047 GCF_001515645.1 Sinocyclocheilus grahami | reverse complement strand
ATTAGTATTATGCATATTCAACCTTTTATTATATGCATATGGATAGTAAAAGTAATACGTTGTTATGATTGCGTGTGGAGAATTGAACATACTCTCATCTAAACCATGTAATTATAGGCTACTAAAGCCACATACAGTTTAAGACAACGTTTGTAAAACACAAAAGATAGCTCTATGTCATCTTAAATATTATAGGCTTTAGTAAATCTATTTGATGGGCTCCTTTTAACCAAACTATCTGCTGTTGATGTGTTTTCTTCATAAGCCACATTTACTGAAGTGCCCAAAGATGTGAGTGTCGGTGAGGGCGAGGACATAGAGATGCCGTGCGCTTTTCGAGCCGTCGGAGTCTCGCCGTTCTCTCTGGAGATTCAGTGGTGGTACCTCAAGGAAGCGGCCCCTAAAGAGCTCGCTCACGAACTGCAAATTAGCGCTCCGGCCAACAGAGCCAAGGTAAAGGGGGCTTTCGTTGTTCTCAAAGCCGCTTGAACGCAGGCAGTTTCCGTTCATGGTCTTATTCGAGTCTCACCAGGAGTGCTGTTTGACGGCCGCAGTGGGATGTGGCAGGGCTTCTCGTGTCCAGATGCCTCCAGTTGGGTCCCTTGTGATGAGCGTTCTCAATTAAACGCATTGAGGCGATTCATTATTCATTTATGTCGTTGAATCAAGTTGGGATGTGTGTCTGTGGGCGGGCATTCAGAAGAAGAATAGGAGTGTGATGTCATGCTTAATTATTCAAAAATAAATAATTAATAATTAACTGGAACGAGGTGTTTACCAAGCCCTGAGAAGGTTCATTGTACACCTTTCAATTGACTGACAAAGCTAATCAACAATAAAGTCTACCTGTGTATCTCAGCTTTTGTCGATGGACCTGAAGGTCTCCTATATTAAAAGTGACATATGAAACGCTAGATGTAAGTTGAAACCGTAATACGAATCATGTCACATGGCAATATGCAAGATACCGCAAAACAGCATCAAAGCAAACTGTTGCTGTCCATGGTGCTGCCGCCAATGAATGGCCGTCTCGTTTATTATTGTAAG
>NW_015512835.1:7347-7990 GCF_001515645.1 Sinocyclocheilus grahami | reverse complement strand
TTAGTGCAGATTCCCCGTCTAACTGACTGTAGGAATCCAAAAATATAAAGTGGGATATTAGTGAATGATGGGGAAAAGGTTAGTGATATTATTCAGGAATTCTGTGGCAAAATCCCTCATGAACTTGCATAAATAATACGGTTCCCATAAAACAAATAAATAATTAGTAAGTAAATCAAAATCTACATTGCGTGTTTGCTGAGAACTGGTGCTGAAATAAAAGAACAGGCTTTTAGTGTTAATTCAACGTTAAATGTGGAAAGACTTCAGAAATGTGGTAGAAAATACCAGTTTATCAGGTCAACAGATTTAGTTCTAATAAATTAACTATGATGAACTACAATTTTGGGATCATCTGTAGGGACGCACTTTTTCTTTTTCTTAAAATGGGACTCCAAACTAGGTCACTAGTGCATCGATCCGAGCTAAAACACATCTTAAAATCCCTCAAGACCATTTACTACCAAATTCATCCTCATCCTTCATGAGTCATTTGCATGTAACAGTCAATATAAAATATACAGCAACTGCACATCTAGAGATATTATGAGAGTTTAGGGTTTCATGTGACTTTCAGGCATTATAAAAGAGAAAACACCTGTTTAGACAGGATTTTGAAAGAGAAAAAAAAAAAGTAATGATC
>NW_015512835.1:3312-4697 GCF_001515645.1 Sinocyclocheilus grahami | reverse complement strand
TCTACCTTCCATATTGTTGATTTCTGTGAAGTATCTGATACCTTTACTGCAGCATGTTACTGCCACAGTACCTTTGAACCAAAATCCTCTTTATTAATGAACAGAAAACAGACTGGGCTCCTGACCTTGCGCACGTAGGTGTGATCGGGGTGGTATTTAGGGGGCATCAGCAGCAGCAGGATCCGTTCTGTCAGCTGGATTCCATTCAGTGACATCACACCCATGTACAGGAAGATGCCAAACAGCACAGCGATGGGGATTTGACGGAGCAGATCACCGATTACTATTGAGAGACCTACAGCCAACACAATTTGCAATTTCATAGACTTTTTCTTCATTTAATACATCTAGCAATGCATACAATAGTCATTTTTCACTGATTTAATGTGCGTGTAATAAAATACTATGAATCTTAAAGCAATAAGCCACAAGATTTTATGTAGGGATTTTACTAAGAGTAAAGGGTGTTTTTATCCACTTAAACTGTTAAAAATGACTGTAATGGTTGGCCTTTGACTGCTTGTCTTTCCAAAACACTAAATATCCAATAAATAATGAAACTGCCATGCATCTGATTTGCTGGATGAAATCCAATACTTTTTTTATTTTTAAATTCCTTCGTATTTTTGGGTTGCTCATTCCAAAAATAGTATCTGATTCCAAATTTGTATCTTTGACGCTTTTTCCGACAATTATCCTTCAATATTGTAATAATAATGAAATTATTGATTTTTTGTTTTGTTTTATTATCAGCAGTTTGTATTGATCAGGATGCATTTAAGTGCATAAACAGTAATTGTTTGAAACCCACCTACAAGTATTGCCACCAGTAACCCGGTCACCCTCTGCTCCTTGACCTCCTGGATTCGAGGTTTGTCTCCTGGAGCGACGGCTTTGCTCATTACGGTGAGGGCGTTAGCATGGGTTACAGAGCGAACAGTGGCCGCGGCCATCCACGGCAAACCGAACAGTGCGCTAGTGCCACCGAGAGTCACGATGAGCAACAGATCCAGATGGAAACCAGAACCCTTGACCAGCATTCGCTCTTTCTTACTGACTATCAACCTAGAAGGAGAGAGAGCATCTCTAATACTGCCATGATTTTATGTTTTATAAATCAGGGAGAAAGATTTTGTATATGAGTTACATTACAGTTATATAATTACTAGCTTTTTTTTAAATTAAAAACCTGTAAAAATTTAAACCTTTTTTCCACAAAATATCACATATCATGAAAAACAAAGATTTCTTCACTGGCTCTAAAATACAGCTAAAAACACATTTTTGAGCTTAGGGCAAATGTCCTTATGTTCGAGCCCTGTAATCATCATCGAAATATGGCAATGGACTCACGTTGTGATTTGTGTCTCCATAAAGATGAGGAT
>NW_015512835.1:1875-3161 GCF_001515645.1 Sinocyclocheilus grahami | reverse complement strand
AAAGCAGAATACATATATGTGAATAAAATGAGGAAAAAAATTAAAGTCATAAAACGCTAGAAAAAGAAGACAGAAAATGAATTAAAAACTAAGTAAACCAAAAATATAAACAAAATTAATCAATTATAAATGTGAAGCATTAAAAATAAATATGGACAATAACAAAAAATTACAATAATGCAAAATAATAAAAGAAAATTTATTAAAAATAAAGTCAATCAAAAATAAAATAAAAACGAAGAAAATATGATGAGTGTAACATTAAAAATAATAAATAAAATAATGACAATAAGAAATAAAATAAAATAATAATAATGAATCTCTTCAACAAACTGGCCAATTTTAGATATCCATAGCACAAATAGTGCAGGTTAATGCATTAAATGTTAATATTTAGGGTACCTAACATGAAATATAAATGATATTAATACTATCATTTGGTTTACTTGACTTCAACTTCATCATCTGCAAATTGAAAACTATCCATTCTCACCTGTGAGTATGTGTCTCGAATGCTGTAGTCTACCAGAACCACGAGGAGAATGGCAATAGGAACTCCGAAATCTCCAATAACTCTTCTTAGCTGTAAAAAAAAATAAAATAAAATAAAATAAAAAGACCACATTTGGCCAATTACAACTACATTTTCTTTTGTAATGTCCTAATCACTCAACATTGGGTGACTTGATCAGACAGCGTCTTACCCTGCCAGGAAAGAAGGCACTGTTTTTGAACTTGCGCAGGTAGAAGGCGATGAAGAAGGTCCCAGACATGAGCACCAAGGAAAGCAGAGCAGTATTAGGTTCACCAACCACCTTCACCGTCTCCGGTGTACTGCTGTTTGATGCTAATGGACTTGAAGTGACATCTTCCATGCTCGAGTTGTGTGTCGAGTTGTTTGCATCAACAACCATAGCAGAGCAGCGTCTCAGAGGATGTTCCTGGAATATCTGTGGGAAACACCAGCAGTCAAGAGGACTTCACAATCATATATGATGACAAACACAATCAAAAGATGATCCAAACTACCTTGACCAGTTTTGAGAAGGTCTCATAGATGAAAATGAGAGAGATGAGGACGGAGAAGATCTCCTGGGTGAAACGCGAGACAAATCGGACCATGAAGCTGCCCTCAAAGGCCACCATCACCACCACGATGATGATGAGCCAAAAACCGATCCAAACTCGACCTGTCAGGTACTCCATATTATTGCCCTTACAGAACTGGAGAAGATAAGGACAGAGGAGATATTTTATATAATTATTCATTTTATATATATATATAT
>NW_015512835.1:0-582 GCF_001515645.1 Sinocyclocheilus grahami | reverse complement strand
ACGGATCAGCCCACCAAACAGACGGCCTGTGCGTCGTAAAGGGTCGTCTTCTAGTTTTAAGGGTGTGAGCAAGGCCTCTGATTTATACATAGAGAGAGAATATGGGGTATTATGAATATAACAGGTTGCTGGGGAAATAAACATGGAAGTTGAAAAAAAACAAAACAATGTGCACGCACAAAAAAAAAATTAATATAAAAAAGCTAGCGAAAATTACAAGGAAAAGCTAAATAAAAAAAACCCATACAAAACAAAATGTCTACATAAAATGACAAAAAAAATACACAAAAGACAAACAAAATATATAACAAAAAATAATAAACAAAAAATAAACGCTAATAACAAAAAAGAAAACAACAAGACAAAACAAAAGAAAAACAAAAATGCTCAAAACAAAACACATAAGACGGAAAAAAACAACAACAACTGAAAACCACAAACAACAAAAAGGAAAAAAAAAAACATACAAAAACAAACACTAATAACAAAAAAAACTAAAAAAGTAATAAAGAAAACAAACAAAAAAACACCACACACACAAACACAAAAAAACACAAAGCAATAAAACAAAACCAAAATAAA
>NW_015512834.1:21320-22496 GCF_001515645.1 Sinocyclocheilus grahami | reverse complement strand
TCCAATGTTGACATAAGCAAGTCAAACTTGATACAACAAAGAGTCCTCCTGTCTTCCACATGTAGAGTCCACCTGATCTTTGTGTTCATGTAAAACGTCCCAAGTGTTCAGGAGTCCATCAACAAACAACAAAGTGGGCAGTTTGTGGAAGCAAACCTTTTGAACTCTTTCCTCATAAGAAAGAAAGCAAGGAATAGAGGTCCATCTAAGTAAACACACATTCACAATTAGCATGCATGTTTGTCTCAATGATCAATACATACGCAATACAACAATTACACATTAAGTACAAATCACCAAAACATACAATGCATGAAAACACACCACTACTACTGATTGACCAAAAGGAAACAAATTCCTCAATCATAGGACCTCAGAAAGAAGGTTGGAATAGCACAAGAAAGCCATTACTTCCTCTATCCAAACGCTTTCCTAATTACTTCATGTATAGTACCTGGCTAAATACTCATCTAGGAAGATGGTTAGTGCCACCTAATGGTGCGGAAAAGCACAACCGCTAAGGTAACAGTGTTAGATCTGTTACATGTTAATATTTAGTAAAATCCCATTAAATAATAGAAATATTAAAGAAATATTAAAAATGTTCCCGCGGCTATAGCGTTTTTAGTTTTCATGAATTCTTGTGAACAGGGATCGTTTTGATGATGTTGTCATCTAGGGCTGCATAAATCGAAATGAAATCACAATCACGATTAGACAGAATCTGTGATAGTCATGTGCATCTCGTCAGTGAAGCAGGGTTCTGTGATCAGCAGTAAATCTCCATCTGAAGGCCAGAGAAACTCCAAATACACGCCGCAGAAGAAACCCAGGCAATCCCTATAGCACTAGCTGAATAAAGAGAAGATTTAACTGCTTTCATTGATTCAGCTTGACTAATAAACAATTGCCTATGGCAATATATGATTTATCTGATTTTGTCTTATTATTTTCATTATAAAAAAAGTATATAATGCAATGCTAATCGACATAGACTTTATTTATCACTTCTTAGAATACTATGAAATATTGCATGCCTTATTCTGTGTAAGAAGCCACATCATCTCCAGTGTTTCCCCTGCCATTATATTAGAGGGGTGGGGGGTGCCCCCCCCCCCGAAGGTCAAGTTCATTTTATTTAATTTTATTTTCTCTATAGCGCCAGATCACAACAGA
>NW_015512834.1:19394-20073 GCF_001515645.1 Sinocyclocheilus grahami | reverse complement strand
CTAACTCACACCTCAGAAAAGCATTTCACCTGCTCTCAGTGTGGACACACTTTCACACGTAAAGAAACCCTAAAGAATCACATGTTAATTCATATGGGAATAAAGCGTTTTAGCTGCTCTCAGTGTGGAAACGCTTTCAGCCATAAAGCAAGTCTTAAGAATCACATGTTAATTCATATGGGAATAAAGCCTTTCGTCTGCTCTCAGTGTGGAAACGCTTTCAACCATAAAGCAAGCCTTTGGAATCACATGAAAATTCATACTGGAATAAAACCTTTCAGCTGCTCTCAGTGTGGAGAGAGTTTTACTCAGAAAAGACAATTTAATGAGCATGTGTGTATTCACACTTCAGAATAGTCTTTCACCTGTCCTTAGTGTGGAAATGCTTTCACATGTAAAGGAAGCCTTGAGAGTCACATGCTAATTCAAACTGGGGAAAAAGCTTTTTACTTGCTCTCTGTGACCACGTTTACATGGACATCAGTAATCTAATTATTTACTTTTTTCTGAATAAGACAATATTATGATTAAGATGTTTACATGAGTTGCTTTTAGAATAATCCTTTCATGTTCCCGTTTTCCATGTTATAGTACATAAATTGATTAATTGTACACGTCATTATGTCCCCACGCAATGCCATCTGCCGTTCCTTCCAGAATTACGTTTCAACATATAGTT
>NW_015512834.1:14502-17710 GCF_001515645.1 Sinocyclocheilus grahami | reverse complement strand
CCCACTCTTTTGCTGCAAGCCCCCAGATATCAAATAAAAAATGGCGGGCCCCCCAACCTCCAAAGCCTGTTGGCCCAGCTCGTCGTCCTCCTCCTGTGAGAGCTCTCCAGCCGCTGCCACAATGCCAGGGCCCAAACCCTCCATCTGCTGTAGGTGAACCAAAAACAACTGATAGCAGCTCTCAGTGATATGTGTCGGGTCCCGCTATGCTAGCAGCAACATTCACACATGTTTACAGAACAAGCGGGAACCCAGTGCGTCTGTAGCTTTCTCTATTTCTGTTTTATCACGTGATCGAAAGTGTAAGGCCTTCTTAAGCCGTACGGCTGATCCATCTAATCTGCGGCCTGTTATGCGTCAAACTAAGATTGATGTAGAGACACAAAGTAGTGCCATCAAGTTAGCATTTTTAAACATTTGCTCACTATAAATAAATAATTTCTGATTAATGACTTAACCACAAACAACCTGGATTTTATGTTTCTAAATGAAACATGGCTAGAAGACAGCTGCAGTGCAACGGTCCTCAATGAAACAGCCCCTCCTAACTTTACTTTCATGAGTGTTTGCAGGACTGTTAGGAGAGGTGGAGGTGTAGCTGCTCTATTTAAAGATGTCTATCAATGCAAGCAAGTGTCATTTGGTCAGTACTTGTCTTTTGAATATCTAGGGATTGTGTTGAAAGGTGCTCCACACATTCTGTTTATCATTATTTACAGGCCTCCAAAATACTCTCCAGCCTTTGTTGAAGAGTTCACAGAAATACTATCAATGATTTCCTCAGAGTTTGACTGTTTTGCTATTGCAGGGGATTTTAATATTCACATAGATAATGCAGAAATCAATACTGAAAAATAAATTATAGCGGTTTTAAACACTTTTGACCTGATTCATCGTGTGCATTGTTGCATTTGGACCAATCAGACACACAATTTTTCATTAATTTAACAAATCAATTATTCAATAGATTAACAAATAATCACAGACCCCTCACCCAATAAACATACTGGGTGCCAGCATGTCTGTGAACGACCCCAGACCCCTGGTTACCATGGCAACCTGGACACCTCAGCCAGATCAGATAAACTTTACGACCTAAAAGTATGTAGAGAGAATCTTCCCTCCTACTTAATTATCTCAAACAGACACATACTGCTATAGGAAATGACTTCTTACATTAATTCACGGACAAATTTTTCTATCATGCATATCCCCAGGTCATTATGTATGATTACTACCTGCTTGTATATGGTTTTGTGTATTGTATGAGGGGCCGTATGAATGAATTATGGCTTGTACGGCCCCTCATAGTATTGTATATGTTTTATGCGTGCTTATGATAGATCACTGGTTAATATAACCTCACCTATACCATGTTTGGTATCTATGAATTCGTATTTACATGATCTAAATGAGAGTGTATATTATATGTTGATACCTATACAACACATTAGTATTATAAGAATCTTGAAGATTCTTCTCTTGAACACCCAATCAAGTTTCATATGCAAAACACCATGCTAGAGACAAAGAGTCGTAAAATTTCCCTCCAAAGGTACCATTCGTCATTGGCTCACTCAAATCCCAGATGTGTGACCTCGATAGAAGATAAAGGCTTCACATCAGTGACTCGCCTTCAGTCTAGCTTCTTTTAGATCCTGAGAAGATGGGGATGCTGAGCTAAAAGTCTTCTACGGACACCCTAAGTTCGTGCCAGGCCTCGGCCTTGACTTTTCATTCACCAAAGATCCTAGGATCTCAGCTGATATCTCTCTTAGCTCTTCTTCACTTTCTACATGGGAAGAAACTCCCAACCACCATCGAGTCAGGACATCTTTGGAATTCATCACTCTTCAAACCCGGAAGAACGTGATCGCTAGTCCAAAACCTTGAAACCATCAAGACTTCTATTCGAGACTGCATCCGGACACTTGTCAATGACCAAGGCAATGCAAGTATCGTACATTTAACTAAACGAAACAGAGGTTTAGTATAAGCTGTTGACCCCGTTGAAAAACGGCACTGATGGTTTTTAACTCAGGTGGTTCTGACTCATTTTCCATAACTGCATTCTCTGGTTTCTCTAATGGCTTCATTCATCCACTTTAGCTCCACTTTGTATGTACGCGTGAGTATGTTTATTTGTTGGTTTGTTTAGATTAGTTATGTGTGGTAGGGTTTAGTTAATAAAACACTTTGCATGAGTTTCTGATTCTGCTTGTAAATTAATGTCCCTTTTTACGATCCGATCTATAGCTTCATTCTCTAATGCATTACTGTAAGAAAGTTATTTTCTGTGGCCACGAAAATATCCTTTCTTAGAGTTGATATGAAATCATACTGAATAGATTAGTTGATTGTAATATTAATTCTGCTACAGTTACTACTGGCAGCTGAGGTAAATAATTTTAATTATATACATTTCCATTTTGAGCTAATTTGCTACAGCATGGACCCACACACAATCGTGGACACACTCTAGATTTACTCATCAGTAGAGGTCTAAACATTTCATCCATTGTTATTAAGGACATAGCACATCTGATCACTTCTGTATTTTCTTTGATATATTGATCTCTGCTACCACTAGGGCTGTCACGATTATGAAATTTGGTCTAAAAATAGTCACGATTATCATTGATAATTGTCAGTTTTTATAGCTTTCATTATATAATTGATTAATTTAAGGATTCAGTAAATAAATATGCTATCTTTTAATCTTATTTTGGTTATTATTTTGCAGTATAAGATTTCATAAAGTATTTCAAATTGTAAGAATCGGCCAATACCGATCCAACACCAGCGCTATTTCTCTTTCTACACCACTACAGAATATCAATACTGTGTTTGTGGAACTAATGGTCACTCTCTTTTAAACCCTTTGTTAAACATAATCCACTAAATACTCACTTCCCTAGTACAGAAAAAAAAACTACATTTGAATAAAAATATATAAGCTATGAAATTAAACTAGCTGACTGTATAATTTAGCAGCAAAAACAATATCTTGGGAAAAAATATCTTTGGTGCACATTATACAATTTAAACATTATTCTGTTAACTATTTGTATTCTTACAAAATACATTCATGAAAATAAGATAGAAATCATGAGAAAAATAAAAGCTAATAATCTTTCTGTGTGCAAAACTTTGATAGTGTGAAACGCTTCAAACAGAGCGGCACAAAGCTCTTACGCACGTCTAGGGT
>NW_015512834.1:1909-2777 GCF_001515645.1 Sinocyclocheilus grahami | reverse complement strand
AGGATATTTGTTCTCTCACCTGTTGTTGAATGTTACTGACGTTTTTCTCCAGAGCATCAAGACGGTTGGCAAGTTTGTTAATTCTGGTTGGTCCATGATCTATTGCTGCATGTTCAGACTCATCATAGACCTCTGGGGGTGGAGGGGGTGGAAGTTGAAAGGATTCATCAGGATCTTCCACAACAACCCCCTCTTCCTCATCTGATCCAATATACAAATCGTTAAAGGTATTGATCAGCTCTTTCAATGGCTCTCTGTGTGCTCTAAATGATGCTGTTGTGAAGTCTGGGTCAGGTACAGGATCATCCCCTTCAAAAGCCTGTGAGCTAGACATGATTTAATTAGGATAATTCAATAACAAACAAATACCTTAGACTTCACATTCACTGTTCGGGGCGCCATTTATATAACCGCTACCCTTTTTTGAGTTTATGGCTATATATCAGAGTAAGGACGGAAAGCTTAAAACTAGGTTTTATTTAATGAATGTCGATCTCCTTTGGATTTACCCAACAAAGTAACAAACCCACAACTTGCAGTGATTTGCACGTATATTATATTCAACAACCCCATCAGTCATCACAAACATTTACATTGCACAGAAAACAGTGAAACACCAAATAGAAAATATGAAATTAAATGATCAAAAATAATCACAAAATAAAATATTCAAGAAATGTTCAATATTGGGGTGATATGAACCAGAAATAAGAATGGTAAAACTTAGCTGATGATGAAGCCAACAATGTTTGGTAATGGTTGAAATTATGATGTCCATGCAAAAATCCCGACTTCTAGGAAAGCAATGTTCAATTAGTGGTAATCCAATGTTGACATAAGCAAGTCAAACTTGATACAACAAAGAGTC
>NW_015512834.1:0-309 GCF_001515645.1 Sinocyclocheilus grahami | reverse complement strand
AAACATTCAAAGAAAAGAAGTCAAAAGGCCTTTCAGCTGCTCTCAGTGTGGAACCGCATTCACTCGTAAAAAATACCTTAAGAATCACATGAGTATTCATACTAGAATAAAGACTTTCACCTGCTCTGAGTGTGGAAAAACTTTCAAACACAAAAGAAGACTTAACGAACACATGATGATTGTTCATGCTGGAAAAAGGCCTTTCACCTGCTCTGAATGTGGAAATACTTTCACACGCAAAGAAAGCCTGAAGAATCACATGAAAATTCATACTGGAATAAAGCCTTTCAGCTGCTCTCAGTGTGGAAA
>NW_015512833.1:7450-7997 GCF_001515645.1 Sinocyclocheilus grahami | reverse complement strand
AAATATTTGATATATTGTATGTCACCTGCAAGCTGCCATAGACCTCTCCCTCTCGCTGTGTGCAATGAGCTGTTACAATACTCACTGCAAATCATCCACGCTTTGGTTTCAGACATGCTTTGCATTGAGTACTAACAATCTCTGTAAAACTGTTAAACTAAATGTCTCAGACAGAACAAGCTCACGTAGGATTTGTATCAAGAGGACTGTGTTCTCATAGCTGAAATGGTAAAGCACAGTGCTAGCAACTCATGACATCCATCCAATTCTAACATTGCATTATATAAGGCCTTACAAAAGCAACACAACATCAAAATGGCTAAGCATATTTCAAAGATTTCAGCACTGAAAGGCTAGTCCAAGCAGGAGCAGTCTGCCTCTAAACAGCGGCTATGAACAGTAAGACAGGGAATAATTGTTGTTCTTTCCTTGTCAAGCCTGGAGTACTCTCAGGGGAGTCACAGTCTTTGGCTCATAATTGGCTCCAAGCTTCCACAAAACAATTCTCATCCGCCTTTTCTCCACAACACTCCATACAGCTTGGTTT
>NW_015512833.1:2739-3544 GCF_001515645.1 Sinocyclocheilus grahami | reverse complement strand
CTGTATTGTTAAAAGCGCTATATAAATAAAGGTGACTTGACAAAGTTTTCAACCACCTTATAAGAACAGTAAGGGGTAAGGGGCCTATGTGGTCAATTGCTGTATGATTAAAATGATTAAAATTCTGTGGAGTGAATGACAGGTCACAGAGTGCAGCAATCAGAACAAACAACAATTGCACCATAAAACATGGAAGGTCTTCGCACTGATTTCTAAGTGAGTTCATTTCTTTCTTTTCACTCTGTGATACTTAAATTTTGGTACATAAATCAACATGAATACCACTGTGAAACAGACTTGGCCAACTCCAAATGCAGTATGCCGTAATGAACAGTCTATAGTATACACCAGCTGTCCTTATTTCTCACTTACATGCAAAAAACCAAGAAGGCACCACATCATCTGCCAGCCTTGAACCTCAGAGGTGTTGCCCGTCCCATGTCTTGTGGTAAAACTCACTCGCAAACATAAACTTACACACACCCACGTGGAAAAACTCAGATCCAGTCAGTGCATCCTGTACCATAGCACTGTAGCCATGGCAGGCCTATTCATAGCTCCTCCGAGGAAACAATATGGGCAGCTGCTGGTCTCTCTCACTCTCTACAGACACCAATTAAGCTCCATTACATACACCAACACAGCACTAACAAACAACTCAAGCCCGGGAGAACAAGAGAGCTGGACAGAGATAGAATTACACAGACGGAGAGAGAGGTAGATAGATAGAGATGGAGAGAGGCGACATAAAAGAATGAGACGACTGGGCCTGAGTAAAAGCTAATGTTGTATGAAGCATATTGAA
>NW_015512833.1:0-1117 GCF_001515645.1 Sinocyclocheilus grahami | reverse complement strand
AAAAAAAAAAATGCACGCACAACCATGCTGTAAATAGAACATTTTGACAAAATGGAATGGTGTAATCACCAATTTTCCTGATTAGTTGATTGCAGCAACCATAGTAATAATCCCAATTCTTTTTCACTTAATTGTGCAGCTCTAATCAACATTCACATTTGTCCAGTTAAAGAATTAGTCAGCATCTTATTTGTCCCACTGACTGTATTACACAGAGGCCAGTGAGTAGTAATTGAGTGAGCCTCTGATGATAAAGTATGTTTTAGGATTAAAATAATCCCTCACCCTCATGGACTTCACCATAAACAAGCCTCATATTTAAAACAAAGTGCCTTGTTCCTATTAAACATACAGAGCCCGGCATAATGGAGCATGCAGGTAAATCCTGAAAGAAAAAAAAAGATAATAATAATAATAATATACATATTCAGCAGCAGACATATAGACTTCCGACTGCAAAGCATGGCAAGTAAACAAACATATCCCAAATTTAGCTACACAAATATTAACACAAGATGCCATACATTTAATACATATGTGTATTGAGTAAGTAAATAAATAAAGCAAAAACAGAATCTACATTTAAAGCATAAATCTGAATGTTAAAAGTGACTCTACATCATCTATTAGACTTGGAATAAGCACACAAGTTAACTTCTATGTTTTAATTTGGAGCTTGACAGCCCTGTGGTCATTTTATGCTTTCAGTGTCTTGAGGAGCAAATAGTAGCAGTCATGTAGGTCCTGGAACAACATGAAGGTGAGAGCATGATGACAGAATGTACATTTCTGAATGAACTACTTCTTTAAAATTCAAACTGAATTGCATAATGGCAACACAGTGTATAAAATAACTTTAGTGAGTGGTCCGGCAGGCAAAGTTTAGAAGGTTTGGAGTTTCTTAAAGGAAAAGTTCACCCAAAAATGAAAATTTGCTGAAAATATACTCATCCTCAGGCCATCCAAGATGTAGATTGCTTTCTTCACCGGAACAGATTTGGCAAATTTAACCACTTGGTCACTAATGAATCTTCTGCAGTGAATGGGTGCTGTCAGAATGAGAGTTCGAACAGCTGATAAAATTTGTATCAGCTGTTTGGACTCTCATTCTGACGGC
>NW_015512832.1:7727-8020 GCF_001515645.1 Sinocyclocheilus grahami | reverse complement strand
TGATTCCAGCCTTGCTGAAGCACCCCTTAGATCATCGATCCTCCACCAAATTTCACAGTGGGTGCGAGACACTGTGGCTTATAGGCCTCTCCAGGTCTCCGTCTAACCTTTTAGACCAGTTGTTCTCAACCTTTTTTTTTTTTTTTTTTTATACTCCAAGGCCCACCGAATCAATACTGCAAGTCCCCCCCAACCTTTTCTATTCACAAAAATCTTTGAATTCTAAATCTAAAACTAATCCAGGATCGATTTAAACATTGAGTGTTCTTTTTTGCAAACATACTTAAAAAAAA
>NW_015512832.1:4678-5245 GCF_001515645.1 Sinocyclocheilus grahami | reverse complement strand
AAGCTATCGGAGAGAGCTGCGGGGTCAGAGAAGAGGAAAAAAGGCAGCGAACGAGCGCAGACAAGCAACAACAATTAAGTTAAGTTGTTGAGCCTATTAGCTTAGGCTACTCCTCATTGAGTGTTTATTTTAAACAGGTCTATTAATTTATACAATTGAATAATAGGCCTATAATTAAAATTATTAACACTGCAGTCATCGATGAAAATTAAGAGCAGCTTTATTTCGTGCACAGATTTTCAAAAACAACCTGTTTAACGCGAAATACGTTTCTTCTCATGTTTTTCACTATAGGATATGGGCCACAAGAGAAATATTAAGGGAATAATTTAAGACAGATATATACCATCATCAGCCTATATTGAAGTAATTTTGTCTCTTGTTGTCTCAGAGAATATGCACCGTTAATGCAGCGTTAGATAGCTCCATCAGTTTTTTTTTACTTTCACTGTCTATAGTGAGTTTACTGACGTTCACCGGCATAACTCTTGCTGTGCGTTGCTTGCTTGTGTTGCTTGACCCCTCCCCCATAATATCAGTCGTTTATAGGCCACATATTAGGCATTT
>NW_015512832.1:3644-3909 GCF_001515645.1 Sinocyclocheilus grahami | reverse complement strand
TGTTGCATCTTTCCCAAAAAGACTCATGGCTGTATTAGATCAAAAGGGTGCTTCTACTAAATACTGAGCAAAGGGTCTGAATACTTAGGACCATGTGATATTTCAGTTTTTTTTTTTTTTATAAATCTGCAAAAATGTCAACAATTCTGTGTTTTTCTGTCAATATGGGGTGCTGTGTGTACATTGAGGAAAAAAAATTAACTGTTCATTAATTAATTAATTAATTAATGATTTTAGCAAATGGCTGCAATATAACAAAGAGTGA
>NW_015512832.1:1320-3560 GCF_001515645.1 Sinocyclocheilus grahami | reverse complement strand
AAATGTACCAACCCTAAACTTTTGAATGGGAGTGTATGTGACTCAACACAAATTCATAATTTGTTTTCCACAAAATTCTTAAAATCTGAAAATGTCCACCCATTTCAACTCTAATGCCCTTTTATTCTCTGTAGGACAATTTAAGTGTGGGTGTACCTGCTACTCCAGATCCACCAGGTAAAAAGAACCTGTGATTTACCGAACATTAGTCATGTGTTCTTCATGCCCCAGTTTGTTTCTCCTCAGTGTTTATTGTTGGCAGGCAGTTCCCTTTCCCACCTTTTTTTTTTCTCTCACTTGCAGCCCCAGTGCCTAAGAAAAAGACTGCAGTTGAGGAAGTGAAGGTGGAGCCAGTGACCCCTCAACCAACACCTGAAAAAGAGCCAGCAGCCCCTGCACCTGCAGCCAATCAGAATTCTGAGGCAGCAATGTGGCAACCAACAGGAAAGGACCACGAGCCACGCCTCGGACCCCGCCCTCGCTCTCACAACAAAGTGCTCAACCCACCAGGTGGAAAGTCCAGTGTGGTTTTCTATTAGCCATAGCCATCATTGTCACTTCCTTTCTTCCATCTGCTTTTAACCTGTACTAAAACATATCCTTTCTCATTTATACTTTCTCCTTAACTTTTTTTGTTTTTTTTTCCCCCTTAAGTCTGTCACTCTTCATTCCTTTTTTTTTTTTATTCTGCACTTTCTGATTCATTCCTCACTTTCCCTTTTCCTTTTCATCTAATTAGAATCACTGTTACTGTCGCTCCTAAAACTGAATGACTGTTTCCTTTCAAATGTTTTGCATTGACTGTTGTTTCTCTATATGATTATGTTCTGTCAATTTGCTAATACAATATAATACAAGTTTGCTTCATGAATCTCAGAAAAGTCTATGCAGTGTTCAACTGGTACCACTGTTGGTCGCCAAAGCAAGCTCTTCAGTATCAGCGTATTCAGATCTCCCTTTGAAACCCAGTGAATGTGTTCTGATGGCAAATTCTTTTGTGCAATAAGGTGACTTCACTTCTTTTTTTTTTTTTTTTTTTTTTTTTTTTTTTTTTTTTTTTTACTCGGCTCTTGCAATTTTTATTTTTTTGAGTTAGACGCAAAGCCAAATGTAAAAGTAGTAGTTTAGATACCAAACCAAATGCGGTTTTTGTAACTGATAATCGCCAAAGCACATATGACAATGATTAGAATATGTACAATCAAACATCTTTGACTATCACACTATTAACATGTCCATACATGCATTTGAATGTAACCAGAGACCGTTAAACTAAGAGAATCATCTGATATGCCTGATTCTGTACTTGAAAAGAGTTGCTGCGCCATTGATTCTTTAATACTTGTTGAATTTGGCCTTTCCTGCCATCTGCTTTATTCTTTGCATGGCAGTTGGAAGGTCAAATATGACACGTCTGTGAATGTGTGTGTGGGCATTTCCCACATAGTGCCGTCCCTGCCCAAAAATGCTTCAGTGGTTGCTTGGCAATGTGACTGGATACGATGATGTCACAGAGGCCCGTTTCATACAATGCACCTCTGTATTGTTCATTTGTATGCAGTTTTGTATTGCTCATTTTTTTTCCATGACAATAAAAGGATGTTTTACCATGTTGCTTGAAATAAACAGAAATCTTCACTTAAAAACGTATGTGCATGTGCTTGCTGAATTTTTAGGTTACTGTGTCAGGTTATTATTGTTCAACATAGGAGGTATCAATGATTCTTGAGTGCAAAACCGACTACAGAAATGCAACTTAATTGGTTTATGTAACACTGAATTAATTTGGTTTCATGTTTTTGTGCAAGGTCTTGGTTTAATTTTTCACATTATGTAATCATTGTCAGATACAAAATTTAATGTCTACTTGCCATTTAAAAAAATATTTATAAATATAAGGATATATTCATGCCTACTTATTTCATAACAGGTGACATATGGAAAGAGGACCTTCAGGATGGAAGCTGAATTTGATATTGCCTGAATTGTATTTAATTTATCTTTTGGGTATTTGTAGCCTTATTTTTATAGTTTTTTTTTTTTTACCCAGTTTCGTGCGTTTTGGCGTTTTTAAGTTTCTTTCTCTCCATCAAGGGAAAGGTACGTAGCTCAGACTCAGTGGGTTAGTCGGCCCAAAACAACAAACAAAAAGGGCTCTTAGACTAGTTTTAAAATGGTCTTCCCTATACAAAAGAACAAAATAAAATTACCTCACTCCTAGCCAATAAACAGGAGAAAAC
>NW_015512832.1:471-1310 GCF_001515645.1 Sinocyclocheilus grahami | reverse complement strand
AACAGGAGAAAACGAATAGTAAAATAAAAAGTGGGCCTCCCACTACACACCAATCTGATTTAAAAGGTACACCACTGACACATTTACCTGCCCATGCCGCTAACAACTTACTCCTCAAGGTTAACCAGGCCTCAGAGCACACCGCAAACCTACTACAACACACAATATCTGAGGAGCACGTGCACACACGTTCAACAGCTCGAGGGAACTCCAAGAGCAAGCTTCTGACAGCTTAAATCCACACGCTGATCCAGTTCGGCTCCGCCCACTAAACTGCTGCACCTGTTAGACTCAAATGAGCGCAGAAGGACAGAGGAACAGAGAGAGAGAACACCAACACATATGCACCAAGTCACTCAAGTCAACAATAAACACAAAAGTCACGTTCAAGTACGTAACAAACTCTCTAGTATTCCTCATTTAGGCGTCACACTTGTCATTCTCTGTAGTCAAATGAGACAAGAAGAATATTTTGAAACAAATGAAAGTACTGTTTTATTTGAATATTATTTGTTTTTTAATGTTTTGTATTTTAGTGGATTTCATGGTACTAGGCAATAGTCACCTCTAAATTATGCACTGTTTATTTCTATATCATATAACAAATATTAGAAAAACATTTGTGTATTTGTAGTGTTTACAAAATTAGCGTGCTACAAAAGTCACCAGGTTTTGTACCATTCAATCATACATGATTGTGATAGTTTTATTAGTTTTGTTCAAAAATCAGTGGTCAGGTCAACACTGTTACAGAAGTGCAAATGACAAAAGTTAGCTAAAAATGGCACAGGAATTTAACTCAAATGCACATCTGCTCCGGGTGTGTGTTCACGGTGTGT
>NW_015512832.1:0-461 GCF_001515645.1 Sinocyclocheilus grahami | reverse complement strand
CAAGTATGGGTCACCATACTTGGCCACATGTCACGTCACTTAAAATGTTTTTTTGTTTCTTTGTCAGTAAATTGTGCTGCAGACTGTCACATTGCCAATTGCGGTAATCGCAATCCCATTTGAAGACGCGTGGGGGCTAGAGACCAACATGATGCAATCTGGGATGGGTTTGGCAAGAACTTTTGCGGTCGGCTCTGAAAAATTGCCCCTGTGATGCCTTAAACCGATTATCTCCAACTGGTAAAGTGACCTTATATGTGTGGTTGCCTGGACCCCTGATTTATCGGCTTCGATTTACACAGAGTGTTGACACCTCGTTAAAAAAAAACTCATATTAAAAAAAAACTGTATTAATCAATGAGCCAATGTTTGCGTTTAATACTTGTTTACGGCATAGGTGTTCAATTGTAGGAGCACAGCAGCATTCAGACATCATTATCCCGGCCTGCTCCATGCAGGCG
>NW_015512831.1:5784-8002 GCF_001515645.1 Sinocyclocheilus grahami | reverse complement strand
TGCTATTTAGGAGAACACTTAGTGGTAAGATAAAATGTTTTGTGAGTACGGGCCCTGATTCTGAAAAGTGTTATACTGCGAGATATTAGTGGTTTCTGGAAAAGATATAAATGAAACCATGCTGAATATATAAACAGCATATATAAACTCATGCTGAAATACCACTGCTTTTCTCTCCACTTGCTCAGAAAGCACGATGAATAGCGAAATGTACAAATTAAATTGACTGTTTGTTCATACTTGCGTGCTATATATTTCATCTAGACAACCAAACAACAAAATTCAGTAAATAATCCTGATAAGAGTTTCCTTAAAGTCATGGCTCAGATGTTTTTCCACATCATAAGCACCACTGACAGAGCAACATGCTTATCACATTCTACCAAATGTTGAGCTTGGTGGTTCATTAGATCTCATTCTGCTTGAGGTGATACAGAAAACAAGCTGCGGTGTTCTGGAAAACCATTGATAGATACATGGAGTACAAGGTCAGAGTTTACTCTCCAAGCCTTAATAAAAGATAAGGAGAGCCCACCAGACTGTAAATTCCAGCAGAAGCTTCAAAAATGACACCTCAAATGTCATTCTTTCAGTGTCAGTGCATATAAGAAGAGGAGAATGATCAAATAAATAAGTAAGCATTTCTGTTATATATATTAATATTCATATATATATATATTAATATTAATATATATATATATGAATTACATTTCTTGTGTATTTTTTTTTATAAATTACATCCAGAACTTTGCATAACCTTGACTCCCTTGGCGCCCGATTGTTTCCATACAACACAATTGTTAAATGTTGAAATGCAGAACGTGCACATGGAGCATGGGAATCAGTCAGTCAAATCTTAAAAAGTGACAATGAAGGTTGCCGATCATGAACTGCGGAGAGACCTCAACATCAATCCACATCACATAATGTCTTCGCTGTTCTAATGACGGCAGAGATGTATAGGTAAAATGAGCTGCTATATGGTGACCGCAAAGATTTCCTCCAAAAAGTCTTGCCTCCTTTCAATTATCACATCAACATGTCACATTCGTAAAAGCCAGGAGGAAATAAACAGCTAGCCTCATGGGCTTCACCTGCCACCATCTCTGACATAGCCTCAGGTCACTCAGAGCCATAACCAATATACACAAACAATCCCATGAGCATTTTTGCCAGAGAGTGGAGAGAAAACAACTCTACATTAGTATCCAAATGAAAACAAATCACAGCCCACAATTGATTTGTAAAATGTGCACAATTTGTCAAGCATACAGGACACCCAACCAAAAAGGAAAGTAGTTTATGGTATTATGAATGTAGTTTTCAGCTGGAAAAATCAGTATTTCTTGTTTTCTTGAAAATGGGGTAAGTGAATGTAATTGTTGCACATCTAAACGCCTTTGGCGATGAAGAAAACAGGTTTCTTCAGAAATCGATGGAAAAGTGATTGCTAGACTGAGATGGTGTATTACTGTAAGAAGTGTTTCTAGGAAATTTCAATCCTGATTGTCAAACGTGAAGTGTAAATTAGTGTCCGAGTTAAAACCCAGGTGAAAAAGAAGAACTCTTAAATGTATTAAAAATGTACTTGAAATTCAGATAGTATAATTATAGTAAAATTGTACTCCTAAAATGCTTTAAATGCATTAAAATGCATTGAATTGCATTTAAAATTTTATATATTACATATTATTTTTTTTAATTATATATTATATAATTTTTATATAAATTTCAAAAAGTATATATATTATATTTTTTAAAAAGTAGAAGTACTTTGGTAATATATGCTGAGTTATGCTTTTAAGGAATATGCTAAAACACAAGCATACTTTTTGTGACATTTTAGTGTATTTACAGAATACATACTTATTTTAATTTTACTTAAAGTATATTATATATATTTAAAACAATATATTATATAATATATAATTTATTTATTTATCTCTGTGGATATAGTTTTGGAACCTCGATATTTTGTAACTCTAGGTAAGTATTTCATTTCGTCTTTTTTTTTTTTTCTAGCACAGTAGCTTCATTCAATTTGACCAATCAGAGCCAAGCTTTTCAAATCGGCTTTGCAAGTAATATGTTTTCAGCAGAAATCATCCGAGTTTGGCTTTATTTCATTTTCCTGACTAGATTACCAGGTCGTCTCCCGCCTCCCATAAACAACTTAATAGGTGCTTAATAGTTGCATCTACCAAGTCGAAGCAGATAC
>NW_015512831.1:2507-5331 GCF_001515645.1 Sinocyclocheilus grahami | reverse complement strand
ACTTTGGATTCAGCACTTCTGTTGTAGAGATGTTGGGCCTCTTCTGTTCATTGTAACAGAGAGTGCTGCATGGTGGATAAAAACAGAGTCTCACATCAAGCTTGATGAGGATTTAGTTCTGCGTTGAAAGGTAAACTGAGAACAAAGAAATTATAATGCTTAGATATGCTAATTATAATACATATGATATTCAAAAACACTACTCAAAACCGCTGATTAATTATATTTCCTTTCACAGACCCTGTGATGAAGCAGTTTTCAATTACCACGGTGTGTCATTTTAATTAATTGATTTTTGTACCTTTTCAAATACCTTAATGTACCTTCAAAACATATTTATTACATAATATTTTAGAATGCTGAAAAATAGCTTTATAATAAACTAATAGTATACTGGTAATACATTTATAATGAGCTGAAATGCTATTAAAAATGTACTAGAAGTACATTAAAGTGAAGCTTAAAATATAATCTAACTGAACTTCAAGAAGTTTAAAAGTATATTTTAAATAATGCAAAGTACAACAATTAAATTGCACTAAAGGTACTTTAAGTTGTTCCATTTTAACACAAATATATTGCAATTAACTTAAAATTGATCTTAAGCATATCCTAAAGAGCACGTAACATACTTAAAGATAAAACATACTTTATTGTGCACTTAGTATAGTATAATAAAAATATAATAAGTGCATCGATATTAGTACAACTTAAGTGTATTTCTTGTTTACCTGGGGGTGAAAAAGTGTGATTTTTTTAAGTAAGCATCAATAGCAAGGATAGAGAGGCACCATATGTTGACTATGGACAGAATAACGATATAACAGAGCCAGTTCTCTTCTCAATTCTCTCAGTCATAGACAAATATTTCTTATCTGCCAATGTTCATTTATTATTTAAAAAATCACAAATTATTTGGACATTATCAACTCCCTTACAATGTAGTCCAGTGACCCTATAACTTCAGCTAATGAGGTGTTCAATACGCTCCCTGCATGCTGTCTTATGCGTATTCTGCAGCTACAGGTCCAAATCAAGTGTAATATTAATGAAGCATTCATGATTGTCCAGCATAAGCCTTTTAATCAAAAGGTGACTTAAGTCATAACCTTGAATACGTACTACACATGTTGTAGCAAGTGAACAAATCAAGGTTTTCTGAGCCTCAAGTTTGAATAGCTTTACAATATCAGCCTTGGATTCACGACATGAGAATAAGCTGACTGGTCAGACACTTGGGTTTGACGCTGACACTTGAGTTGTGTACCTTGTTAAGCTTTCCTGTCAATCATGCTTGACTGACAAAGACAGTTTTCAGACAGTAGTACTAACTCAAACTAAGCATTTTTTGCTTTCCATTTTTCTTTTTCCCCCCCTGAAATATACAAAAAAATAATAATAATAGAATAAACACATAATAATTTTAATTCTGTTAAATTATGGTTTGGCAAAGCAGTGTTTAGATAAAATTGTCTTATCACAGGCTTTGTCACATGACCTTATAGCTTTTTTAAAGGTTGAAAATGTGTTAACATTCCTAGTTTTTCATCAGAACCCAGTGAGGCGCTGTCATGTGTATAAACACCTGCTACAACATGCCATTAAAATCTGTCAAACCCCAGTATAACACACCTGCCTGTTTATGCCCCCGCTTTTCCCATGAAGAGGTTGACATCAATCACATAAGGTGTTTTTCCATCATAATGACATGTAAATATGCTGCTTGGATAATCACATATTTAATTTTCCTTTCAGCTTTTAGAATTTTTATATTATACTGTTCCAATTAAAAAAAATAATCAAATTTAAAATATCAGATAAATGGGATATAAAAATCTCAGAGTTAAGGCATATCTATGTAAACTTAAACAAGAGGGAGGTCTGGCACTTCCAGACTTTCATCTTTACTACTGGGCTTCTTATATGAGACTAATTTCAATGTGGTTGGATGATCATAGTGCTCCACCAATCTGGCTCCAAATAGTTCGTGATCAGTGTTATCCCTACAATCCGGGAGCGGTGATTCTCTCCTTTGTAACTCTGGATCATTCTACCTTCAACAGTAGTATCATAATTCAAACTATACTTTGTATCTGGAAACAGATAAAAGAACACTTCAAGATAAAGCCCCTTTCATTTCTAACTCCTGTCGCTAAGAATCCATCATTTACCAGATTGGATCGGAACTTTATGCAATGGGAAGAAATGGGAGTATGTACTATAGGGGACCTTTTCATTGATGGGGCTCTGGCATCCTTTAGCCAGATGCAATAGAAATTTTAATTCCCCCAGGGTCTTTTTTTTAATTATTTCTACAGATTAGGAATTATATACGTGCTCATACACCTTCATTGGATAATACATCACCCTCAATTATTGTTAAGTGTCTTGATCACTGTAAAGGAAGTAAAAAGGCATTATCGATAATTTAATTGCTCTGCTACAATCCTTTATTTCTCCCAAGTTTTCTTAAGGAAGAATGGAAGAAAGAATTAGGAGTGGAAATTTCTGAGGAAGCATGGCAGACGAGTTTAAAGAATATTAATGAACATTCTATCAATCAAAGTCCCTTTAAGGCAAGTCATGTCACTCGACGGCCATCTTTGAAATGCCTCTCGGGCATGCAAGTGCAGCTCCTTTCTCTTAGAATGGGGAAACATCAAATTCTCCAAAACTGTTCACCAAGTTTAAGATTAAATTTCATATTTAAAATCACCAATGAAAAAGTAATATAAGATCTTGAAAATATATGTGTAAAAACAGTATATTTAATGGTCATACTGAATAATTCCAAACAACTACACAATGTATCCAAAATTACTAC
>NW_015512831.1:0-2233 GCF_001515645.1 Sinocyclocheilus grahami | reverse complement strand
AAAAGTAGCAAAAGTATTTTGTACATGGCACCATGGTGTTCCAGTAGCAGTACAGTGGTATTTTTATTCAATACAATCACAGTACCTGACTTTAAAGGATAGTTCACCCAAAAATGAACAATTGCATTATTTACTCAACCTCGAGTTGTTCTAAACCTGTATAAATTTCCTTGTTCTATTGAACACGAAGGAGGATATTTGGAATAATGTTAATATACAAACTATTCTTGGATCCCATTCACTTCCATAGTATTATTTCTTACTACTATGGAACTGAATGGGAGCCAAGATTTGCTTGGTTACAAATCTTCAAAATATCTTACTTTGTGGTCAGCAGCAAAAAGAAATGAACACAGGTTTGGAACAACTCGAGAGTAAGTAAATGACATAATTTTAATTTTAGCTATCCCTCTATGAGCTTTTTTGTAACAGTTTTCTACTGTTATCACTATGGAACTGAATGGGAGCCAAGATTTGCTTGGTTACAAACATTCTTCAAAATATCTTCCTTTGTGGTCAGCAGCAAAAAGAAATGAACACAGGTTTGGAACAACTCGAGAGTAAGTAAATGACATAATTTTAATTTTAGCTATCCCTCTATGAGCTTTTTTGTAACAGTTTTCTACTGTTATCAACAACTTAAGCTTAGTACTAAATATTATTCATGCCCAATAGGAGTGTCATTGATAAAGAAATAGTTTAAACAATGTCTTTTGTTTGAGCATGTAACTTAACAAGAAGCTGTAACATACCTGTTTGTGGATATATCCTGACGAGACGTCGCCTCGGAGTCTTCACTGGAGCATCGTTTCTCGGGGAATGGATGGTTTTCCGTGGGTCTGCCATCAACAAAGTGGAAAGAGCAAACGTACGGAAGTTTCAGTGGTTTCTTTAAGTTTAAGGCTTTTAACCAAAGCCGACGAACTTCTTCTCCCTTCGGAGGGGCATACAAATCATAGGGTGCCCGACATCCACATTCAGCTCTGATGGTCAAAACAAATGTCTTGCAGGTATTTTTTAATGTTTAAACCAGCTATTATGGCACCCCCTAACTACACAAAGTACGCCAGTCTTTCTGTGGTCCATATTAAAAGTAAACTAGCCTGTAAAATCTACAGTACACAGTGACCACAAAACTACGGAATCACAATACAACTACTATTAGCGGAAGTGCTTTACCGGAAATCTGACACATTATAGTTCGAAAATGGCGGAGCCCACGCGTGAAAAATAAGGTGGATAGTCTTTGTATCAGTTCTAGACACTGCCTTATTCAGCTTAAAGTCATTCACAGACTACAATATTCAAAAAAAAAGAACTACTCTTTGTGACAAATGTAATTCAGTAGATGCTGATTTGTCCCATAGTTTTATTTTTTCTCTGAGATACAGAGTTATTGGAATGGAATTTTTGATGTGCTTTCTGAGATTTTTAGGGTGCAAATGCAGCCGGATCCGGCACATTCTGGGACTTTCTGAAAGTATGCATACATTATCAGGAGCACAACACAAACTGCTTGCATAGAGTTTAATTACTGCCAAGAAGTTATTACTGCTGTTCTGTAAGAAAATGGAGGCTACAGTCAAATTATGGCTTGGAGAGATGGTTTCTACATTACATTTGGAACGAATTAGATACTGTTTGAAATTTGAGCAGTTTGACAAAATCTGGCACCCTTTTCTCTTGTTATCTTGATGGAAACCCTATGGACTTATGCATCCTTTGTTAATGTAATATTTGTAATATTATTCTTCATCATACTTGACAATTTAATGTAAACAGGTCTGGTAAGGGATGGTTTGTGATGTTTTTTCCCCCTCTTTTTCTAATTTTGATTGTATTCTTTGTACAGGTAAAAGAGGCGAAATATGTACGATTGCAAAACCATCTCCAAAATCTTTGTCTTTCAATAAAACTCCTCTGACAAAAATAAATAAATAACATCAGAAAAAACAATTAGGTCACGCTCAGTACCAATGGCAATAGTCCTGGAACTCACTGAACATTTTGGAGAATCTCTAGGTGTCTATAGTGTCTCAAGACTTTTCCCTTATGATGGGGTTATTGGATGAACTGTTGCCTGTCTTTAGAGCTCATGAAGGAAATGATGGGATCCGTTTTGTTCCTCAGAAAACTGGCATTTTTAAAGGGTACCTGGAGGTTCTCCAGTGGGTCCTTCAGTAGTGCTGCAATATGTGTCCTGTTTTTACATTGTATTAAAGGGATGGTTCAC
>NW_015512830.1:5348-8003 GCF_001515645.1 Sinocyclocheilus grahami | reverse complement strand
CTAAAAGTTGTATGCCATCCGCCATTAAACACCAAGAAGAAGAAATTTGCAGGATGACGTCTGAACTACTCGCGGAAGTGACGTAACTCTACGTTTGTTCCTCCAATCAGAGCTCGCAGCGCGCGATTTCGAACATCAACGTCCCCGACGGAAAATACGCCACAGAATCAACTCGCACAAAATACACAACTTACGCACTATCCGGCCTAAAGTAGCTGTTTATAGATCTTATCGCAAATAATTGGGTAAGACGTACGCCGTGTTTTGGTGAAGCTCGGCGTAATATGGAGATAAAAGCTGATATCTTGACCAGCTGATAGACTTTACACTGGATTTCGTGGATGTGTGACTGATCGTGCGCACTCAGCCATGGTGCGGGAGCGGGTGGTGCAGAAGAAGTCCTTCCAGCAAAGTCTGGACGACATCAAGGACAAAATGAAGGAAAAGAGAAACAAGCGTCTCGCCAGTGCTTTAGCTGCCAGCCGCGGCCTCTCAAAACTGAAGAACAAACACACAGGTGAGATTACAAGAGAATGTGGCTTTGTGTTGCATCCAGTGGCCAGTGTATTGCTATATTTGTGACTTTAGTTGTACCTTTTGATGTGTTTATAACTTCTAGCTTGTCTTTAATGATACCGTTAGTACCAGTACTAGGTCTATGGAAACACATCTCAGTTATTAAAGCTGACATAAAACAATGAATTGTGTCATTTACGCACCCTCACGTTGTTCCAAACCCATATAACTGATTTTCTTCTGTGGAAATCGAATTGAAATGTTAAGGACTGACAGCCTCAGTCCCCATTCACTTTCTTTGCATTGTTTTCCATTAGCCCTAACATCTCCCTTTGTGTTGCACAGAAGGTCATACAGGCTTGGGAGAAAATTAAGGGACTGCAAATCACAACACGGGTTCATTTTTCCAATATATTTTGCTCTCCACAGCTACAGTGAAGCCATTTGTCCTGAAGAGTGTGCAGGTGAATAACAAAGCTCTTGCAGTAGCCCTGCAAACAGAGAGGGAGAAGGTACGGCAAGCGCAGGGGGTCATCCTGCAGCTCAAGAAAGAAAGGCAAGCACTCATCTTTCATCTGCTGATGCTGAAGAGGACGCTTAAAGATCGAAGACCTGCTGAAAGTGCCCAGGTGGGAGGTGTACACAAGGTGTCACGCAGATGCTGAGTACTTATTTAGTGTGGTGCTTATATGTAAATTTTCATGGATGGAGACATGGGTTGAAATGCAGTGCAGGATCCATGTACAGATTTTTCTTTGTATGGGCATATGAAATGATGTGTTTTAAAGTGTGTGTGTAGTTATTCATTTTACTGCTTGTTTTTGTAGGTTTCTCCTGTAGAGACGGGTCCACCTCAGCCAATCAGTCCTAAGTAAGCAAGAGCAAATCTGTACCTCTAAAGCTTTTAATAAAAAATATAACATTTGGGGTCAGTAAGATTTTTTTATGTTTTTGAAAGAAGTCTGTTATGCTGACCAAGGCTTTATTTACGGATTAAAAAACAGCAATATTGTGAAATATTATAACAATTTAAAATTATGCTTTTGTATTTAATATATTTTAAAATGTAATTCATTACTGTGATGGCGAAGCTGTATTTTCAAAAGACATTACTCCAGTCTTCAGTGTCTCATGATCCTTCAGAAATCATTCTAATATGCTGACATGCTGTTCAAGAAACATGTCTTATTATTGCCAATGCTGAAAATAGTTTTGCTGTTTAATATGTTTGTGGAAAGCATTATTTTAGGATTAGTTTATCGAAAGCACAGCATTTATTTGAAATAATTATTTTGTAACATTATACAATTCTTTACGGTCACTTTGATCAATTTAATTAATACTTGCTGAATAATAATTTCTAATACTTGAGAAAACACAGCTTTTTTTTTTTTCATGATTCGTTCAACTTATTGACTATCATATTGTTACTGTCATTGTGGTGCAGACCAGTACATGTGGTTGAGACGGATATCCCTGATCATCACTCAGCAGAACCACCTTTTAATGCAGGTACTGGACCGTATCCTTATCACCTTAATTGCTGAATACTATAAACAGTCTGTATGTTTGTAGTTTTAATCTTTACTGGTTTATGTTTGCAGATGCTGTTCCAGGTTGGCGTAGTGTCAGACAGGTTTCGTTGCCCCCCACAGTAGGAACAAGGCGAAAGAGACGCTCTGAGGTTGTGAGGAGGCGAAGCTCACGTTTTGACTCTGGCACGGTCGAGAAATGTGACGCATTCGATGTGAAAAGAGAAGAGACTATTGATAACAGACAAGAGACGTGTCATGAACAGGAAGAGCTTAATGAAGAACAAGCTGGACAAAAAACAGGGCAGAACTGTGAGTTCAACCTAGAGATTTCTGAACTCCCAACCATTCAGCACTCGACACCTGAGCCCCCCCAGCGGCCCACCAGACAGCCCAAGAAGAAACCTGCCCAAGCCGCTCCCCGCTCCAAACCAGAGAGGGGATGCAAACCAGACCGAGCCCCGTTGAAGAAACCATGGGAAAACCCCAAACCCCGTGCTCGCTCCAAGAGTCGGGACCGATCTCAGAGTCGTGCAAGAGCGGCGCTTCCACCTACCGATCACCTTAACTCCTCGTTGGGTGGCAATGACACCTTTGACTTCGACTG
>NW_015512830.1:4317-5190 GCF_001515645.1 Sinocyclocheilus grahami | reverse complement strand
TGTATATGAAACTGTTGTGTTTTCTGTTGTTTGATTTCATTGTTTGATTTCATTGTTTTAAATGAATGTTCTACAGAAAAAAGTGGGCCTGAAACTGAAGAAATTGGCCTGCATCGCCACGATGATCTTGACCCAGGCCTTCTGCTCCCACATTCACCAGTTTGTGTTCCTCCTGAGAATCCCAGCCAATCAGAACCAAGCCAAGAGATCTGCCAAGGTAACTTTGTATGTGGGAACACTAAACTGAAGCATTGAAGCATTTTTCAGGATTTCTGCAGCTTTCCAAAAGGTTTTTCTTGTTAATTCTCCCTTCTACAAATGAAGGCCTCAAAAGATCTTAAATCAGAGCAGAAATTCTTAAATTTAGTCATGCATTTAGCATTAAATGTTGCATGCACTGCAAAAAAATTAATATCTTCCTCAGTATTTTCCCATGCAAGCCTCTATGCAAATTGTTTTCTGAGAAATGAAACAGTAAGTTTATGCTTAAACAAGAACAAATCGACAGGGTATGAAAACATGTTTTCCTTTGAATTAAATTGATCTTGTTTTAATCATAAACTCACTTTTTTTTTTTTCGAAAACAGGACTTTTTATCTTATGTCTCAAAAAGTTGCTTCTAAATGTATCTTGATTTAAGAATCTGTAGATAATGGCATTAGAAAACTAGTGATTGAGAGTATTCATTGAAGTCCTTTTTTGCAAAATGAATTCAAAAGTAATGGAGATCTGATGGAAATTGCATTTTCAAACTTTGAAGCATTGCTAATACAAGACATTTGCATTTAGAGACCATATTAGTGTATTGTCGCCCATTCAATGTATTCTTCTACATTCTCTAATTCTCTTTGATCTTACATTTATCTTTATAAA
>NW_015512830.1:2023-2848 GCF_001515645.1 Sinocyclocheilus grahami | reverse complement strand
TGTAAATCTCATGACTTTGTGAATATTAATAAAGTCTGTTCTTTTGTTTGTTTCCATTTACAATTAGACAATTACACAAAATTAACCAAAAACCATTTGTATTACTTACAGCTGGAAGCATTTCAACAGATTGGTTTCAGATGATTTTAATTTCACTAAATTGTGTGTCAAGGTCATTTTGTAAGTTTACAATAGAGTTCCAAGACACTCATAAAGTATTAAATGTATAGTATGATTATTTTTAAGACTTTCATTGGAGTTGACGATGGATGACCTTATAAAATACATCAACTCCTAAACAGCTTGAGTATAGGCATGTCTAAGCTGTGTGGTACCAATAAAGTAAAACAGCTGAAATAGTTTCTGGTGTGTCTAAATGCTTTACATGAAGCTCAAGCTGAAGTTACAATTGTTAATAGTCGGGACCAAATGAATAAAACTTTTGCATATAGCTGACATCAACTTAGATATTATAAAAAGGCTGGTCTGATTAAATATGTAATTATTTTGGCAATGCTTTTCAGTAAAGTAGAATTGGTTTAATATTAAGAAATCTTTATGATTTATGATCTAATAACAAAGTTGTACTGTATTTATGGAAAATGAACATTAACCTAGACTTGAATGCTGTAAAAAAATATTGCTAGTTCATAAGGCATGAGGTTAGTTTTAACTACATTACATCATCAAAAGTGAATGCTACATCTAAATCTAATTGTTCATATTAAAATTTCATTAATTTTTTACATATTAACATCGCTGCACTGTGAACTAACATGAGCATCTATTTTATTAGAATCAAGATTAATAATTGTATAAAATGTT
>NW_015512830.1:0-798 GCF_001515645.1 Sinocyclocheilus grahami | reverse complement strand
ACGACTTCCGCTGCTGAGAAACCCAGAAATGTGAAAAAGGTCTATTAAGTTGAATGCAGAGGCACCGAAGTGAACTGAAGGCACCAGAACATTTCTTTTAAACATGTAAATATGAAAATGCAAGTATATTTAAAGAGATTTTAATATTAAAAGGCACCTCAGAAGTGTCAAATTAAAACCCAAATACAGCCCTTTCAAAGTAAGTTTTAAAATAACTTCTGTAAAATGTAACAAACACACAATTTAGAGAAAACAAGAAATCAATTAGGACATTTGAAAGCAGAGCAAAATTAAGATGCACAAGAATCACTGCTGATCAAATACTACTACAATGAGACCAGCAAAATACATGCAATGTACCCATAAAATATGAAAACCGCTCCTGACACAAACTCACCTGTGAGGAACTTTGATGACATAGTCAGTGAGCTGCAAGCACTTGAATGGCAAAGCTTGCCTCTTCACTCCAGTGCATGGGCCATCTACCAGTGCCTGAGGAGAATTAAAAACAACCTCAGTTATGACTCTGCAAAGCTGCCATGTGTGATTCAACCATGCAATATATTTTCATTAAGCTTTTTAAGGTGAAAAGACTGTGTGCTTCATATTATACAGTATAGGTGTATTCAAAACTCACCCTGTTTTGGTCAATGACATCTACAATTGCCACCAGTTTGCCCTCGTAAGGACCGAATGCAACGAAGGCAACGCGGCCTATCTCGACAAAGCGTTTGAACACCTGAAAATGAATATACAGGACACATGAGATGAGTATTGATGCATTTTCATTTCAAAGTT
>NW_015512829.1:1431-2782 GCF_001515645.1 Sinocyclocheilus grahami | reverse complement strand
CAAAGATTTGTATTTGGCCTGTGTGTCTAAGGTTGCTGACCCCTCTGTTTAAACATTTAGATGTTTGAATTAAGTGCAAGTTTTTCTGTTCAGTCTAGACATATGGCCTCTCAGTGATGTTTAGTTTTAGATAAAAATAGGTTTGCAAGCCACAGGAATACAGCATGGCTCAGCTTAACTAGAACCCATTTTCATGTCCATTAGGGCTACATATGGAAGGTTTTGCACCAGTAAAAAACTCATTATGAATCCCATTGGGATTTACTTTGATAATGCAATGAGTAAAATAATTAAAAAAATGAAAAGGTTGGGTTTTATGGTCATTACTTTTAATGCAGTCATACATAAGTGAAGACCTTATTAGAAAGTACAAAGGATTCTTTAAATGTGAATTAATTTTTTATACTCTCAGTGGAGAATGGGCAAAGGAATTAGTTACTCATTTGGACAGGGTCTGGGGATTCTGCTGAATATCTTCTGTCTGGTTAGTCTGATTACGTTTTGTTGTTGTATTTGGTTTCATTGTAAGTGATCATTTACTACTATATTGCCAACAGATAGCCCATTTCCTCAAGTCAATTTGTGCCTCTGCCAAACTTGCTGATGAGTAAGGAATCACATTCAGATTTAAAACATATTTAAAATGCACAAGAAAAACAAGTACATGGACAATCATGCACAATGCAGTGATCATTTTTAATCTCCAAATAACCAAGTGGGTAATAATTCATTCAAATGTATATATTTGTTTGGCAGAAATGTTTTCTGATCATTTTTACACAGAAAAGTGCACACAGTGCCTTATTAAACCGGATTGTGAATGGAATAAGATGGACAGTTTTGAGTTAAAATAATCAGTCACAAATGTCTAAATAATTTGCCTCTCACAGGCTGCGATATTTCACACTGATTCCACCTTAAAATATAATAACAAATATAGATAAAGCAATTAATCCATGGCTCAAACCTGTTAAATAACAGAAACAAATCATGCCTTGTGATTCCCTTTTGGTGATTTGTTATTGGTTCATCAGCTTATGTATTACCTTATCCAAAACAAGCACTGGGTGCAAGTGCTAATTAACTAAAATAGCATAGTGCTCATAATTAACTAAAATGACTCAGCGCTAGCTAATTAACTCAAATAACATAGCATGATAACAGCAGGAGCTTAATGAAGCATTTGGAACATTTTAGAAGTGTCATAAGATTTGCATGTGAATATGTTTGGAGCTGTACAGCCTTCAGGAAGTGAAAACAAACACCATTACTGAAGAAATATAAATATATTTTACTTATATGGTTTTGGCATGGGTATGGTACAGTTAGTGCCTGAACCTTTGGAGTTTTT
>NW_015512829.1:0-1374 GCF_001515645.1 Sinocyclocheilus grahami | reverse complement strand
GTGTGTGTGTGTGTTGGGGGGTTGGGTTGGCTACTATCCCTACTACAGTGTACTACTTTTGATCTTTTTCTTATTCGTTATTGAGTGTTATATTTTATAGGTTGGGCAATGTACCATCGGCTCACAGCTCCCAAACAGAAACAAAGCTTTCTCTATTCCATTTGAAAGTCAGCTGGCCAAACCATCTTTATCAGGTCAAGCTCAGCAGCAAAGCAAAAAATAAATAAATAAATAAATAAAATAAAAATTGTAATCAGCCTCAGGACCACTGAGAAGCATTCACAGATAACAGAGCAGAAATGTGGGTCAAGCGTGTGAAAGAAAGAAGATACAGCACTGGCCCGTAATGTCGGATGACTCTGCTGATTCCTGTTTCTGCAGTGATGACCCTGGCAAAGTCATGTACTGTAGCAGTTAGTCACCATATGAAGAGTACATTTCCTCATCTTGTCTTTAAACACACTTCAGCTCTAGAGGATGAAGGTTAAACTGGATCACCCACATGAATTATACTCATTTATTAATTATGCTTTTGGCACAGCATTTAGTCTGCTTATCAGCACAGTGTATTAATGAGCAATAAAACGAGTATGTAATGAGTGGAGAGAAACTGCTCTAGAAAATTCAAAGGCGTCTTTTGATGCCATAGCTTGTTTTCTGATTCTAGATCTCCTGGTGTAGAGAATGCCCTTGGCAAGATTTCTTCAAACCCAGATAAAATAAAGGAAGTCTGAAAGGTATGCAACATGAAAACTGGTGGTTAAACACAAGCCATTTTCTGTTGCATAAAAACACTGAATGACATTGACTGTACCGCTTGTTTTTGTTGTGTAATGAGATTCGATGTGTTTTCCTTCACTAAATAAGCTTTGCCCTTTGATTGACTGAATAAGGTAATCAACTCTGTACATACAAGAAAAGATTTCACAGCTCTTTTGAATAGATTAAATGTCAGCAATCAGAGATCTAAATGAAGTTGTTATGCCATGATCATCTCCATCAGCTATACATATTTAACAGTTTATGATCATGAATGCAATCACTCTGTGGTTTATGCATTAGTTTCACTGTGTTTATAAGGTTTGATTTAAATACAGATGTAATGTATGGTCTAGGGCAGTGTTCCTCAACTGGTGGGTCGCAAGACCGTTCTGAGTTGGTCACGGAGTGTACAGTAAAAGAAACAACAGCAACAACAACAACAACAACAAAAAACATAATTCTAAATGTTTTTCTAATGCAAGATTTTATTTTGAAAGACATGCGTGAAAGTTGTTGACACTTCTGTCAGACGCATCTTAATCGGGACAGCAGGTTTTTCTCAGGCACTCTTTACTTAAATATCTGTGGTCAGATGAGATTTTGCCAGGCTTA
>NW_015512828.1:21538-23392 GCF_001515645.1 Sinocyclocheilus grahami | reverse complement strand
CTGAAAGAAGAAAGTCATATACACCTAGGATGGCTTGAGGGTGAACAAATTATGGGGTAATTTTCATTTTTGGGTGAACTATCCCTTTTAAGGGAATTTGAGTGAGTTGCGTGAATCGATAAAATGTTTATTACAAGAAATTCAGACACAAATAAAAGAGTGCATCTCCCTTTTTTTCCAGCTCTCTGAGACCAAACTCGGATGTCAGCAGACATCACAAGGACGAACATTTTATAACAAATGCATGGCGTAGTATGGTCAGTGTATGTGTGTCATTAGCGTGTAAGTGTGTGTATCTGTATACTTTATCAAACATTTGACCTTGTCATTCTTAGACCGCAGCGTTCCATCAGATATCAGAGAATGAAGCGAGAGATTCCAGTCATCCTCAGTCATTTCTCGGCCAACAGAGAATGTCTGCTGCTCTCAGAAGGGTCCAGCTCTGCAAGGACAAACCAAGATAAAACGATGAACTTTGTTCCATATTAGGAGTCCTATACAGGGCATTGGTTAGTTAGACACAAAGTCATTGGCTCCACCTGCTGGACACTGAATGCGTTTACATGCACAATTATGCTAGTAGACTAAGTCATTATACATACACTTAGTAAAATATACAGATAAATAATGTCAGAGAATAACTCTCTAAACAAACCAAGTTTTTCCAGATTGTGTATTGTCCTCTGGTATTATTTAATCAACATAAATCATCACATTTTAATCTTCTGCAAACACACACACGCACATGTGTGAGATTCCTTATTTTTGTTGTTTGTACAACAGTCTTATAGCTTTTTTTTATTCTATGGTGAGAATGTTTTATTTGAAGTGCAAAACACCCAATGATTTTTAGAGTGTTTTTGTCTCTTTAGCAATAGCCAATTATCACAAGCCAAAAATGGATTTGTTGTTTGGATTGTTCAATTATAATGGAAAATGTTGTTTGGTCCTCATGAAGTGCTTAATTTGTAATAAGCATTATGTGGCTCAGTCCAAAATCAAAGTTGCAAATAAATGGCAGTTCAAGTTCAAATCTGGAGAAATCCAGATCATGTGGTAAATCCTTTTCTTAAATCAAGGAAGTCACTTTGTTGCATGTTCCCCTTGGGAAAGTTTTTTTTCCAAAGGGATTATTAAAGGTCGTAAATATGATTCAGACTACTTGCCATGCACACTAAAGATAGGAAACACTTAACGCTTGAGCTCAACATCTGACTGTTTGAACTTCAGGTGAGCAAGAGCTTCAGTAGGCCTACCCGTGAGAAAGAAACCATGTATTTAGCCATAAACACGTAAGTGATTATTGTGCATAATGTTTTTTTCATTGTGTCATTAAGAACAATTTCGTAACCGTATTACTATTAATGTTCTTGTTTTACTATCTTGGTCAATTTAGCCCATGCGTTTTTTTTTGTGTGTGAGTTTTGTTTTTTGTATAACGAGTAAATAAATACACAAGCCTACCTCTACATAGCCTATACACATAGGCTACACAAGACCGCATCAATCGATGATGCTTAAGTTGTAAAATAAAAATGTACTGACATTGTCAAAAAAATAAATGCGAAAAAGCACACAACAGCAAAGCTTTTCCGTTCCCACGGCGTGATAAAGAGATGAGATGAAAGGTGCACTTGTCACTACCCCACGAAAACTCACCTGTCACTCACAGCCACTACTCGGACAGGTACAAGCTATATTCACCCCTATAATAAAACAATGATGACCAGTCATGAAAGAACCCGCTGAGAGTAGGCCTATATAATTGTCGTCGGCTCTGGCTTCATGTCCACAACGACAGCAAGGTGACCATACGGAACCTTGAACCACGAGATTTGACAACAACAACAACAA
>NW_015512828.1:15380-20431 GCF_001515645.1 Sinocyclocheilus grahami | reverse complement strand
CGCGTAACAGAGGGCAGCTGTGAGACGGTGACCGTTCACAATAACCTCTGCTACGGTCAGTGCAGCTCCATGTTCGTCCCCTCCAGCGGAGAGTCTCCTGGACAGCAAGGAGCCCAGTGCACGCGCTGCGGGCCCTCTAAATCGCGCTCTGTGCTTGTGCCCCTGCGCTGCGGGACAGAGGTGCGCGAGAAGCGCGTCGTGGTCGTTGAGCAGTGCAAATGCGAAACTAGCAGCGAAGAGGTCAAAGTTCAGAACACGGAAATGTTTCATTTATAACAGGCATTTTAAAGTTTTGATTTTAAGCGTTCTAATATTTAAGTGCACTAACGGTGTGTGTATTTGAGGATTACGAAGCCACATACAGAAGATTTGTCTGATGAGTGACCGAAATAGATTCGGTTCAGAATGCAAAATATTTCTGTGCACTGATATTCAGCGGTATCTGGGTGTTCATTGTAATGACGATGCAGCTCTTCAGTTTACTTTTTTTTTAAGAAACCAGTAATTTTATGGTTACGTGTCATTTCATAGCTTCACCGATAACTGTCGCTGTAGCATGAAAATGTTTTCAGCATTTTTTAAAACTTTAGTTTACTCTATTGTTTACATAAAGAATCATGTGAATTAAGGTCAATTGAACCACATTGCAATGACTATTAAAAGTGGCCCGGTTTTCTTGATTACCCAACATTAATCTTGCGGATAAACGTATATTTGTTGAGATGTGGGCCTATTTGAGTCTGGTGGTATTATCAGAGAATTTAGCTCTTAAATTTTCGAAGAAAAAATATAATTCGTTAAACTGTACAAAGCAACAAAGGGGCCTACCACAAAAAGTGGAGACGTAGCTATAAAATGAAAAAAAGTGCTAAATCAATAAAACATCTTGAAAAAAAAAACCATAGGCCTGGATGTGTTTGTTTAAATGCCTCCTAATTCATTTGTATTCATATCCTACAACAGCAAACTGCAACCACAAACTACAGAATATGTATGTATTCTGTTCTTTGTGTTTTATTTATTGTCTGCTATTATATAAGCAATTATTATTGGAAATGCATTAACCTATGTGTTCTATATATCTAATCTGGGCTATAGCCTAGAAAATATGGATTGATCGTCGTTCAGCTTAGTTAAACAATATAAGCATGAACCTGATTTGCTGCTTTAATGAGACTATCGTTTAACATCAGAATGCACTTGAAGTGTTGTTAGACTGCTGCTGCCTAATCGCTCTTTGCAGTACTGTGGGAATCGCCGTCTCCTGCAGGACAGCTGCACTTCAGCTGAGCGTGTCAGAGGAAAATACACGTTTTATCCTTCGATTTTCTGGCACCTGGCTGGGAAAAAAAGGTCGAGTTTACTCATCCCATATGAAAAATCGCCCGCGGGAGAACAAGGGGGTGCTTTACATGGCCTTGGCAGTCTGTCAAAATCGCTTCTTACTGCAATTTGCATTGCGCGCGGGACGAGCCCCCCTCCACTACTCCTCGCTTTTGTTGTGGATTTTACGAGCAGTTCTGGTCTGTGCAGTGGTTAATGAGGTCAATTTAAGTAAATTAATAATTTATCTAATCCAAAGTGGTTCCTCGTGCAACACATGTGGAGCTCTTTACATAAGCAGCGAAAACGCTTTAGAGGGCGCAGTTGCCATGGCAGCGCTGAACGAGGCGGAGGCGTTTTCCTTATTTGGGGTCGCACGCGCGCCAGGAACCAGAGCGTCGGGAAATCTAAGCACCGTCGGTAAACTCGTTAAAGGTAGAAATGACAACAACGCGAACCCCCGAGCTGCCTAGTATTTGTGCAAGGCTGAGCAAGCAAAGAACGGCGGAAAAATACGCAAGAGAAACGCGCCATCAAAGCTGCATTAGAGGAAAGTAGTGTGTGGTTAGTTCGATCGCGAGGGTCACGCGGGATCGGTGCACGGATTAGATTAAGATGATATTGCAACCAGGGGTGGCATATTGGGGTGATAGGCAACTAGGGAAATTTGGTTAAAGCATTACAGCGAAACAAGCTTTTTAGATTCGAAGCTGATATTAATAGAGCATGAACAGCAGTAGCCCACAACTTGCCACTAAGCCCATCTTATTGTGTTTGTTAAGCCTGGTTTAATATGCAGTCGCCCCACACATGCCCAGCACTGCATATCTCCTGAGAGTGGACCAGTTGGACTTTTGCATATTGAACCTTTTTAATAACGTGGCACTGATTGAGGCCTTTGAAATGCGGACATGGGTCTGAAGCCGGTCCATGGGTGGATTGGTTGGACCTGACAGCTCTAAGCATGGTGAGAGGGGCCACGTTCCTGCATGCCTCAGGGTCTTTAGTGTGAAATGCCAGGGTAAACTTAGAGATGGTACGGTTGCAATGACATGGATGTGGCACGGATGCCTAGGAGCAGCTGGGCAAGGTTGGCACATGATTGCCATTGGGAGTTTGTGCCGCAGGGCACCACCAGCTTCCAGTGCTTCAGTTGAATCCTACAGTTCTTCATTACAATTGTACACGGAGTTGCCTTCAATTCACGTCCAACCTGCCATATACAAAACCCAAAGCAGCTGTATATAAGAGCACACAGGGCCAGGGGTTTTATAGATCACATTAATTTGCAGTGTATATGGTAGCAAGTTAGCTAACTGTATCTAACTGTGAAGATTGTGCACAGAAAAACTCTGGCTTTAGGAGAAATTGAAGGAATAGTTCATTAGTGTATCTAACTGTGAAGATTGTGCATAGAAAAACTCTCTGGCTTTAGAAGAAATTGAAGGAATAGTTCATTTAAATGAGAATGGTATTATTTATTTACCCCCATGTTCCATTCCCAAGTGTGTGTTTTTACTGCAATGGAACACAAAAGGAAAAATGGACAAGCTTCTGTTTTTCATGCATCGGTCAAGCTCCAAAAAATACATAAAACACAAAAAAGTATCATAAAGGTAGACTATGTGACTTGCGCTATATTATGTTTCCTGAAGCCAGCATGCAGAATCTCAAGATTGCAAGACAAAGCCAGTTTTTATGTGGCACATTTCATTCCCAATTTTAATTCAAGAACATATAGGCATAATAAAGTTTTTAAAAAAGCATTTTAAAATAGATTCAAATGAATACATTTATATAAAAGGCCATAATTGCAGTTTATGTTCATTCAATGGATACGGTTACTGTAAAAGCCTCACTTTAATTCTCATTTACATGCACAAATGCATGCGATTTTCGGTCTCGGTCTTTGACCGGTGGAATGTGTAAACATATTAATTAGACATTATAGACTAAAGCCTGTGAGATGCAGGTGATGTCACATAACAACTCTAATTGCATTAATTAGGGTAATTAAGGCTAGACATTTGGCGAAAGCATCTTGTGTAGCACTGCCTGATGTCATATTTTCCTGTCGTCTGCCTCACCGTGCCATGTTTCCGAGCTCAGCGTCCATGTGTGCCGGTGTCTGCTGGCATCAGGATTATTGTGTTCATTTACCCTAAGAGAGCAGGAGACATACGCTCTGTTACGGCACCTAGTGAGCTGCCTTGGTAGCCCACGTATTAAGGCATCATATGTGCGTTTCCAACATGAAGGCTATTCCAAAAGGTAGGCAGTGTAATTCTGCCGCCTTATTTGTATTCTTCAAAGGGCAGTTTTACAATGCATTTTGATGAACACAGAGAAAAATAATGCATGGCAGACAAGAACATAGTATTGATGAAAAAAATAGTTTTAATATAGGAATATTTTATCAAATATTTTAGTGAATATTTATGCGTAGAGTATTGCACATGCAAAAACCCATTGTGATCAAATGTATACACTCTTAAAAATAAAGGTTATTTTTTTGGCATCTATATGGTTCCTTGAAGAACCTTTATCATCCATGGAACGTTTCCATTCCACAAAAAATGGTTCTTTTAAGAACTTATTGCTGAAAGGTTCTTTGGGGAAACAAAAATGGTTCTTCCGTGGCATTGCTATGAAAATCCTGTTTTGGAACCTTTATTTTTCAGAGTGTGGGCAGTAAACTGCAAGGCAGCTCACAATGATTTGGAACAGATCCATATAAATGGATCATAAAACATTAGATTCTAGTGTCTAAAATATAGAGAAAGAAGATACAACGTGGAGAAACGATGAATTTCTTCCACAAATGTATGCCAGGTTTTAATGGCGAGAAGCTCATTCTTTGTCTCCCTCAGCTTTCGACACATTTGAAATGTTTGCTTTTGAGTGCACAAGGGGAAAGAGGAAGAGGAAATGGAATTCTCTTTAAGAATTCATCACTCTCAGAGATGCAGGAAGTGCCCGCGGGAGCCATTTTGTATCTCAAATTGTGCTGAGCGGAGTGCAGCGAAGAGAGAAAATCTGGGCACAGATGAGTGTGCATTCTGAATGTCACTCAGACTCCAGAGAGTCTCTAATTGATTTGGGACTTTGATTCTTCGCTCATTTCGAGATCACAATGCTCAGAGAGTGGTAGTGAGCGACACAGCCGTGAGCTTTTAAATGTCTTGTGTTAAATATGGCACAGATGGCGTGCAAAACTTTTTTTAAAAGAGCTGTGAGAATGTGGCAGTGGTTGGAATAGCATACTAACATGCGACTCTTACGGTGTTTGCAGTATATAGTACGTACGCTCTTAAAAATAAAGGTTCTTTATTTTTTCGCATCGACGGTTCCATGAGGAATCTTTAATGTCCAGGAAACCTTTCAATTCCGTAAAAGGTTCTTTATAGTGGACTAAGAAAAATATGGTTCTTGAACTGTTCATTGAACGGTTCTTTGGGAACCCAAAATGGTTCTTCTTTGACATCGCTGTGAAAACGCCCTTTTGGAAACTTTTGGGAATGCATCCACTCCTTTAACCATGTTATCAGTGTAGTAAACAGAATACATATACTATGCAATATTCACTAAGTATAGTAACCAAGCTAACTTTCTTCTAGTAACATTAATGGAACATTCGTTCAAAGTTGTCCGGTCGTTAATAACATTTGTGAAACATTAGCACAACATGTTGTTTATACAGGTACATCATTCCGGATTTTTTTTTTTTT
>NW_015512828.1:0-549 GCF_001515645.1 Sinocyclocheilus grahami | reverse complement strand
GTTGGGTTAAATGTTTAACCCAACCTTCTGGGTAACCCAACCGCTAGGTCAAAACAACCCAATTGCTGGGTCCTTATTTAACCCAGCATTTTTTAGAGTGTACGTTCATTGCACTTGTTTGACCACTTTGAATTAGCCTAAATGAAAATCGAAATCATTTTTTTTTTTTTTACGCGTAACAATTACAGAGGTCATCGGCATTTAATAAATTGTAATTTAATGGATAGATAGGCCTACATCCAGTAATATTGTTAAAGTATAACGATGAAAACATTGTGACCAAAGGGAAAATATAAACAAGAGAATTTAGGCTATAAACAAAAAAAACTAAACATTATATGTTAAGAATGATACCACTTTTGATCATATTTTACAGTTTAATTGGAAACTGACTTGAATTAACTTGTCTGAAACGGCTAGCCATCGCTTAAATGGGTATTAGGCCTACATTTATTTGTTAGTGTTCGTTTAGCCTATTGTTTGTTTTTGTGCTACATTTTTTAACGCGTAACAGAGGGCAGCTGTGAGACGGTGACCGTTCACAATAAC
>NW_015512827.1:4743-8022 GCF_001515645.1 Sinocyclocheilus grahami | reverse complement strand
TGCTTTTCCATCCACTCCTTCTTTGCCTTATCTGTCATCAGAGGTGCTTTTTAGGGTCAGAGGTCTAATAAAGCCACTTAGGGGCATGGAGTGGGGGAATATTCACCCTGTTATATCCTCCCTCTTCTCCTCCCTATCTGTTTGTTTTCATTTCTTTCCGTTAGGCTTCATTTCCAACTAAACCAGGCAGAAAAGCCTCCCTTGTAGTCCCCTGTATTATCACCATTCTCTATCGTTACCAAATGCTGTGCTAATGGATGTTGCTCCACTCCAATTGCCATCATGAGCCCAGGCATATTTTTCTTGGAGTAACAGGATTTGATTAAACATGGCCACCTGCAGTCCTGAGTTGGTAATGTAGCACCCAGCTAATGTAGCGGACTTTAACAAGGGTTTTAGGGGGCTTGGGAGGAATTCTGGGTATTGCTAATAAATTCTATCAAATATGTTGCGATCTTCAGCCAGGGCTGGAATCATAAGGCTAATGATGCGAGCAGAACCGTCTGAGCGATGTCTTTATAATGATGATGACAAGCTTAACATATTCCCAACAATCTGTAACCCATTTATGCACTGGGTTCATCACTCTTGTCCTCTGTTTCACCAGCTCATTCTCTTTGCAAATTATTGGACAGCCCTTTTCACTTCCTCTCTCGTTCTCATTTATATGAATGCAGCAGTTAATGAGAATAGAAATGAAATGAAAATACGCCCGTCTTTGCATCAGTGACTGGTTTGCGCTTAATATTTGTGAAGTCAGGACAGGAAGTGCCTTAAATCAGTCACACATTGTGCTTGTGAAAACATGCCGCTTGTCTTCCTCCATTTTGTGAGTGATTTCGTTGCACGTCAGGCTCTTGGCGAAGCGTGGGCCAGCGGACGGTAATGGCGGATCATGTTGCTCTAATGTGATGAACTTGATACCCTTAGCCCCACCACTTCCCACTCATACACACACAATGTGCATACACAATATGTAGCGCTGACCCCCCTGATGGACCATCTCTAGTATTTAAGTATTAGCTGTGAAACAAAGGTTGATGTGAGCTCTAATTGGAGCCTCCTACCAAAATAAACTCACATTCATTTGACCAGTTTCTGTGACGTGCCATTTTATTATAGCCAATAACTGATAGTGCTTTCTTTGTTCTTCAATAATTTGTGAGAGGATGAAGGGGAGAGCATGATATTTGCAACATTAAATATTGATATTGTGTTAATCCCACATGTATGATAATATCTTAAATAATCAAGTGCCAGTAACCATATGGAATATGTTTCCCATACAACGACCTAACTCGCAAATTGACTACCGCAGTATGTTGGAGAAATGAACCAACTAGTCACGACTTTTCCTGAAATTTAAATTCCCGAAGAAATGGGATAACCTTTTAGAGATGAGATATATATCTATGGTTTCAACAATATGTCGTTAATGATGTCATCATGCGCAGGTGGTGGAGTAATAACTTCTACTAATTAATTGATTCGAGATCTCCGAGACGGTGCTGTAACAAGCATGGCACCTGATGATTACTTGACTATTTTTTGTTGCCTGTCGTTTTGCTTTATTTGATGTTATTTGACTCTGCCATTTCCTTACACATTTATGCACATGGGCACTCTTCAAAAACCATGCTGATTGCTAACATGCTAAAATATATATTCTTAAATATATTAGATTGATTAGAAATACATTGAGTATGTTAGAAATATATTAGATAGATTAGATTAAACATAATAGATTGAAACGCGTCAAGAGCTGTAATTCCAACCACGTAAGTTTGTGATGCTGTTTGTGAAGTTTCGGGAAACATTGTTGAACTATGTTGGTAACGACAGAGCTTAAGCCATAGTTTGCTAACGATACGCAAAAAAAATGTGTTACTGGATGAGTAAACCCCCTCTGGGTGCCAGCACAAATAATGAGGATGATCAGCTTTATACTTTGTATCGGCAGACAAAGGTAGGGCCATAGATGTACAGTCAAAGATGTAGATTATGTGTTCAGTGACTAACACCTTGATATAACATCTGCAGCAATCACAATCACCACGAACAAACTGGAACTGGAACAGATTACACAGACACAGCAGATAGCGGTATAATAAAAGTACATGTACTCTCTCTCCACTTTCCTACATTCCTAATAAACTCAAAAACACAAAATAAACTAAGGTAAAGATGAATTTAACACGTAGCATTTTATTTATTTATTTTTAAAATTTCTGTAGTTAATGCAATAATATCAATATTTTATCATATAATCATGTAAAGAAAATATTGTAACAGCCCCGGTAGTGACGTATAGAAATATTTCACCCAAATATAAAAATTCTGTCATCATTTGCTTGTCCTCATGTCGTTTCATACCCCTGTGACTTTCTTCTGTGGAACACAAAAGAAGATCTTTTTAAGATTATCCTTGCCACTCTCTTTCATATAATGAAAGTAAATGGGGACGGGTGCTGTCAAGTTCCAAAATGACAAAAAAGCACCATAAAAGTGCTCCATATGACTGTTGCACTGTTCTGAGTTTTCTGAAGTCATATGATAGCTTTGTGTGAGGAATAGAGCTCTGAAAATCTTAGTCTCTGTAGCTTTTAAATCAATTGTGCTGTTTTTAGATGTGTCACGTCAAGTTTAAGATAAATTATGACAATTTTCGTTCTTTGGTGAACTATTCCTTTGAGTACTTTTCTGTCTTCAAAAACCAAGCAACACACATATCCATTCTGGCATTACGAAAGTTGCCAAGTGAGTCTGAGGAAGTGAATAGCTCTTCATCATCTTCAATGCAGCATTAGTAACTCATTTTTCTCAGTCACTGAATCATCGGAGGGTTGATATCAAATTTCTTACATTCACTGATGATAACGAATTAACTTCAGGGTTACTGCTAAGGGGACCACACACTAAAGCAGCCTCATTGTGTCTGGATAGCCTCTATTTGTAGGCCCACCCAGTATCTTATGGTTTGTGGAACAGAGGTCTCCTCCACAACGCTCCTCGGCGGAGCTGCTTTTCATTATGCCCGGAGGATATGACCGACTCCACTCTTCTGAATCCAAAAGAGCAGGAGCACTGGTACCCCCTAAACACTAACACACCAGAGGGTAACATAAGCCCAGCTGAGACCCCCTCCAGAAACCTGAGCCCTTGGGCCAATCGTCCGCCACCGCCACACTCACAATGTAACTGTTCATAAATCACTCAGAGTTCAGCTCTGCAACCTCCGCTCTCTTTCTCTCTCTCTCTCTCTCTCTCTCTCTCTCTCTC
>NW_015512827.1:3292-3523 GCF_001515645.1 Sinocyclocheilus grahami | reverse complement strand
ATTATTTTGATGCATAACTCATCCCATAGTGTTTTTGTTAAGGTATGATAACTTGAATTGTGCAGGTTGTTGAGGAGAGGTATGTTGTTCACCTGGTGGACTATAAAACGTCACCTATCACCAGCCGTATTTAGAACATATTTTTGGGGGGTTGGATTAAATTCTTTTGAATTAAAGAAACACCTAGCAACTTGCTAACAGCCACCCAGAACACCCTAGCAACAACCTAGA
>NW_015512827.1:2987-3282 GCF_001515645.1 Sinocyclocheilus grahami | reverse complement strand
GAGAATGATGGGTAGTTGCCGTTGGGCAATATGAGTGCTTGAGTACTTTGTTGAAACTGGTAGACACACAGGTATATGTGTGAAAGTAATTTACAAGCAGGTGTTGTCAGGACACATGCTTGTGTCTGACTTTTCAGTTAATTTTCCACTGGAAATTTGGTTCTGTTTTTTTGTATCATTTTTAACATTCACCATATGGTGATTAATGTGGAATAGGATTTTTGGTGATTTGTTTGCAGTAGATGTGTCTTTAGTTTTGTCATTGTATACATTGTTAATTTGGTAACACTTTACA
>NW_015512827.1:0-1440 GCF_001515645.1 Sinocyclocheilus grahami | reverse complement strand
ATTTTTTTTGAAACTGTAAAAATCTACTAACCTATAGAAATTCTGGTTTCAAATCCCTTGGTAAACTGCATTTCATTATTTGATAATATTTTATAGTACCTAGACAAGATAAGTAAATCTACAGGAGGTATTGGTGATGTTTGGACATGCACCATTTAAAATGACACCCTACCAGCATCCCTCCTGTCAAGCGTACACTTTTTCAGGACGGTGAGTCGAGAAGGAGTAATGATCAGTATGTATGTGTATTAGTGCTGTGTATCTGTTTGTGAGCTCAGACTGTGAAATTGTGTGGGTAAATACAATAGAGCGAGTGTGAGTAGATTTGCCTGTCACTGTTGCTGTCAAGCCCTCTGTCTGCAGCAGGAAATGGGTGGGGCTTGAACCCACCTGCCCTGTCAGTCACATAGAGGACAGCTGCGCTGGCGTCAGGCTGTCACGGCGACGGCCATCCATCAGCAAGCTGGCTCAGCAGATTTGCCCCCTTCTCTTGCCAAAACTCACATTCCTGTAATGCCCAGGACCCCAGCATTCCACAGCCACCTCTGGACAGCTTGACCCCATGATACAGGCTTATTGCACACTTCAGGATATGTGTGTCCTTGTAGAGGTTATATCACTCATTGGCACTGTGCTCTGATGAGAGAACAATATTTAGGCACTAACTTTGTGATTTTATGACGACAAATTGAAGAATTATGGACTGACCTTTTATCAGTATGTGTTAAATTTACATTTAAAGCAACTTACAAATGATGACAATTACACAAGCAGTATTATAATGTTGTGATACCTAAATTCACTTTATTCAATTTAGCGTTTCCTTATTTTTATTTCGACAGAATTGTATATAATTTTTGTATCGATCATTTAACAATTTTTGACCATAGTACAAAAATAATATTAATTGGTTTGTTGGTATTTGTCAATTTTACTGTGGGAACATTTCTTATGGTCATGGTTCTAATGGTTAAGAAAATCTTTTGGAATTCTAATCTAGTTATTCATAGTTTTATTTATTGAGCAAGCAAACACAGGACAAAACATCACAGACAAATGTCATGCAGTCTGAAAATGTTAGGCACACTGTTTCAGTAATTTTAATTCATTTATAAATTAATGAATTAATTTATTTAAAAATAATATTGTTTATTAATAAAAATAAATCTATAATTACACATTCCAGGTTCTTTAAGCAGGTATTTTTTTAGTGATGAGTATGAGCAGAGCTGTGATTCAATCTGTTAAGTACATAAATAATGTCATAATATTTGTTAACAATTATGAAGGGATACTTATGGTCTGTGGTGAAGAAATATACATGGGTTCCTTTTGAACCACTGACCATTTTTTTTTATGTGAACATTTAGTATTGACAGATGTGTTACAGGTTTTTGAACACCCTCAAACTTGTGTGTGTATATACTGTGTGTATATATA
>NW_015512826.1:6756-8013 GCF_001515645.1 Sinocyclocheilus grahami | reverse complement strand
AATCCACTTTGGTTTAACTAAACTAGACTAACACACAGAAGACCCCCTTCAAGCCATGAAACTGACATTGAAACTAGATCCAACACAACACATCTCTTGGTAATAATAAACCAGCGAAGCAGTATGAAGCACCACACTTCTGACAGTTCACATTTGTACAGTGAACCGATTCAGTTCACTTCACATTACAGCGTCCATGCAACAACGCGTGACTCTGATGAACAACATGCGCTTAAATCTGCAAATAATGTAACATGGACTCTGTACATATCACAGGTAAATATTTGAAATGTAGCTCTGAAGCATATTTACCAGCCACAGCACTGAGCAGAAGCATTGAGCACAGCCCCAGTGACAGCACTGATGTTCGGTTTAGGATCCGCACTCTCATCCTGATGATGGTCCTGGTGTTTCTCGATGGGTTCAGCTCCAAAAAAAAAAAAAAGTTCCAGCAGATTTTCTTTTTCCCCCTTCTTCTTTATCGACCGAAGTTCAAACTCATGTGCTCGGAGGGAACAGTTTGGAGGCAGTGCATGGTTTTAGACGCCTTTGGGTTTGTGTGTGCTGTGATAAATAGATTATAAACGCATTTTCTCCATGCTGGTTCGGAGTTTGAGCGATTATACTTAATGCAATGTATGTGATCCACTTCCTCGCATGTCTTCAGCCCTTTAAGAGAGGTCTCAAAACCTGCTGTGATCGCGTCTCGGTTGTTATCGGTGTTCATAAACCAGATTTAGTTTCGATGCATTAGGTTCTGGTCCAGACGCTCGAGTAGGCTTTCTTATTAATATGGGTCAGGTTTCTTCGTGTCAGTCCGCTTCAGTTGATGTTTAGTTTCACGAGCTGACGACATGCCCGACATTTCCTGGCGTTATCTGATTTTATTCCTGCATTAATGCCAAAATAATGTGTCTGAACTGAAGCAAATCTACGACAGAAGGCGTCGAGCCCATCGGTCGGTTCAAGCGGCCGAACAGGAGCAACATTGAGTCCGATCCAAAGCGACAGAGGCCTTTAATAAACAGCGCAGTGAGTCTCAGTCGATGATGGTCGGTAAACTGATCGCCGGTCAGAGTCTGCTCGGGTAAATTAGCGCATTTCCCCCGGTGTGGATGATTATCGCCCCGCGGATCACGTCGAGCTCCCGCGGCCGCTCTTGGTAACTTCAGCTCCGCCTAGACCAGACAGATGAAGGGCAGTCGGTCCACCTCCACCACCCCCATCTCTCTCTCTCTCTCTCTCTCTCTCTCTCTC
>NW_015512826.1:1342-2683 GCF_001515645.1 Sinocyclocheilus grahami | reverse complement strand
TACTCGCTCCTGCTGTTCCAGCCTCTTCTTATAGTAAATCAGCATGGATTCAGTTTTCTCCAGAGCTGTCCTGACACAGCCCCTGTCTTTACTCCGTTCCTCAACTCGCTCTTTAAGAGCATATACTTCCACATCCTTCTCTTGGAGGAGTCTGTCTCTCTACTCCTTTTCTAAAAGGACAGAGGAAATTTGTTCCTTTAGCCTTAGCCTTTAGTCTTCATTCTCTGGGGGTCCAGTTTTTATGTTCTCATTTCTTATTGTGGTGTGCAGTCTGTCGATCTCAGTCTGCAGGGTCTGAGGCTTGGTCCTCCAATTCTCTATTTCCTGTTCTTTTTTTGTAAGTGTCTGTCTCTAACAATTTGTCATGAGACTGATATTCAGCATTTATCTCTAGAGTACCATGGCCACTATCCATCTTTATTCTTTGTTTTTCTTTTCAGATTCTCTAAGATTAAGTAAAACCTCTTCCATTTTGGTCTCAATCTCTTGTTTCTCTTTCTCTAAGGTTTCCATTTTTCCCTCAATACCTTGGTATTTCTTTTCTCATCTTCAAATTGATCCTGCAATCTAAGTTTTGCTGATTGTTCTTTATATGCTATTTCTCGAATACTCTCCAACTCAGTTTCTTTGTCCTTCAGTCTCTGTGACAATTATTCTAGTTGTCTTATGTTTTGCTCCTCCGCTTGCTGAAATTTCACTTTTTCTGGTCTCATTTTCATATTTCTCTTTCATCAATTCTATCTCACTTTCCTTTTCACTCAGTCTTTTTTTGAGGAGCTCCAATCCCTCTAACGCACCTCGTTTCTCTATATTTTCTCTTTGGAGTTCCTCCCAATCTTTACTCTCTCTTCTTCTGTCCTCTCTTAGTCTGTCCACCTCCTGTCTCAGCTCTCTGAATCTGTTGCTCAGTTCCTCTGATTCTCCGGTCCTTTCTCCCACTAAAGAGCTGAGTTCAGTCCTCTGATTTTCCAGGATGTCCATTCTAGCCCTCACTCTGGTCAGTTCAGCCTCTCTCTGCTCTGCTATGCTCTTCATGGTCACCAATTCTTCTAATAACTTCTCCTGTCTTCGCTGCATTTGTTCCTTCCCTTGCAAACCTTCCTCGTTTTTCTTCCTAAGTTGTTCTTCTTGTAGCTGCAGAGCGGTCTTAAAGGAACACTCCACTATTTTTGAAAATAGGCTCATTTTCCAACTCCCCTAGAGTTAAACAGTTGAGTTTTACCATTTTCTAATCCATTCAGCCGATCTCCGTGTCTGGCGGTAGCACTTTTAGCTGTAGCTTAGCAAAAATCATTAAATCTGATTAGACTGTTAGCATCTCACTCAAAAATGACCAAAGAG
>NW_015512826.1:0-342 GCF_001515645.1 Sinocyclocheilus grahami | reverse complement strand
GTAGACTGCTTGAAACTTCAAGATTCCTCTGCATGGCTTCATGCAGCTTTTCTCTCAGCCCTCTTTTTCTTTTTGTTGTAAACTCTTCTTCAGTGCCTGTGCCTCCACCTCAGCATCTTGTAGGAGGCCAGTTTGGCATTCAAGGTCTTCTTGTTGCTCCATTCTCATCTTCCTGCCCTCCTCATTCTCCTGGTTCAGTTCATCAATCTTCAGTCTCAACTGCCTCAACTCTGTCTCCTTCTGAAGGAGCTCTCCTCTCAGTATCTGCTCTCTATCTCTTTCCTCAATCTCCTGTCTTTTCCTTCTCTCTTATTCTGAGTTCATCCGGTCACGTTCCATTTC
>NW_015512825.1:5390-8015 GCF_001515645.1 Sinocyclocheilus grahami | reverse complement strand
GCCACAAACATGGAAAGTCTCTGAATGTTTCGCTCGTGGATTGTTTCTTTTTTCTCTCCCTTCCCAGGAACTTTCACAAAGATGTATTGTAAAATAACATTACAGCCCATGTTGGGAATAAAACAGGCTGCAAACGGAGAAGCCTATACCCACTGCACGCTTATTTCTCACACAGAACATAACACTTTAAGCAGCCGTGTCACATTTTCTAACGTTTTAACGACTATCAGTTTACCAGTAGAACAGGCTACAACAACAAGACTATCTGAGCTCGTGCTACAGGAAGAGGACCGGCTTACAAAGACTACATTCTGTAGTAGGCTATCACACAAGGCAATCAAGTAGGCTAATGAAGGTGCAATATTTGAACCCCCTCCCTGTCGCAGTTTGTTGTTTTCTGTATTCTGAAATGTGCTGTTGAACGTGGCGAGGACTGGAGCGTTTTGTTGACTGCACTGACCTACAGCTCCAGTTCCTCTGAGTGTGTTTGTAGTTCGCCTATGCCAGTCACCTCATCAACACTGAACGTTGGGGCCATTAATTAACACTACAACTCCCATAATGCACGCCGTGATTTAATCTGCCAGGTATTTTTGTTGACTATCCAGTCTCCAGCGTTAACCATTTCCCGCCCCCTTACTCTCAGAAAAAGTCTAAGCCTTCACAGTAATTCATGATGCCAGCATTTGCTTGGTCTTGTGGGTTTGATTTTATTTTCTACAAACTTAGACCTTTTGTTCTAAAAAGGCAATCTCATAAATTAGCCATACGTCCTCACATTATATAAGCACTATGTGTACTGAATTAAAGACGTTTTCAGACGTATTCTCCATATTTTGTTGGTATTCTTGTATTTTTGTGCATATTAAATTGTATATCACCGGGTAAAACTGTTTTAGAAAGTATTTGTTTAAAATTTATAACCTTAATAAAAAATTGAAACTTACTTTGCATTGCCTCTTTTTTTTTTTTGATAAACCAAGAGTGTTCATTATAGCTGCCTTAAACTGTAGGCCTGCTGATATGGAGCTTGGCTCAATTAAGCAACACAACAGAAAGGTTACATGCAAAATCCAACATCCTTAGCACGTCTCATCAGCCATATCCACAATAATCGAATTAATAATCATTATATATTTGCCATATTTTCCACACCTCACTTTAACAGAAAATCTTAGCCTACAGAACTAAATGGCAAAGGTTTCTAGAACTCAATACTGTGCATTTAAGGTCCTAAATGAATATTCTCTCTATTGTTTTGGATCACCTGAAATGGAATTTTAGATATATGCCATTACCTGCGGGATATTAAACTGACACCTGCAGGCCAAGAATAGAGCATCCAGTGAAAAGGAAAGTGTACTTATACACACCATAAAGAAAATAAAACATTAGCATATCATTCAGTAAAGCCTACATTCAAAACTAGGGTTTTGAAGCAAGGACCAGGCCCCTAAAAGCAAACTTTTGCCTGACACACACGTCACGTCCTATTGGCGGGCACTGTGTTCACTTTTTTTTTCTTAGCCAAAACTCTCGCTAAACTTGCAGACTGTGTTATCTCTGCTGTATGCCACATGGTGGTGTTCTTCAAAATCAATGAATGAAGGTATCAGAGCGCCTATGTAGCGGCACCTCGGGCTGACCTCGAATCCGCTGCTCCCTGCAACCCCCTCCACCCTCCCCTCCCTGTCCTCTCTCTGGTCTCTCTCTCTCATCTCCAGCCGAAACCTCTCGACTCCTCTCAATCTGAGATACCGCAATACACCCGACACATCAATGTCCAACATGCATACGCTGTTATCAAGTCGTTGTCATGGCTATTTTCGAAGAGCTTAAATTTCGCTAAAAACGCAGGTAATTCGGTTGCGCGGTATGTTGTGTAGTAACTACATTTTTAACGAGGCGTTTAAAACCGTGCGAATATGTTGTACGGCTGCATCGAGCTTGGTTTGCATTGCGACGACACGTCTGTGAAATTACTGAATGATTCGACAAGGTTAAATTAATGTCGGCTATATAATGAGCGTAAAACGTTATGTTTGAGACTTTTTTGCGTTTTTCTTGCCCCCCCCCCCCAAATAGGCTGATTTTTGGGGAATGGTGTCTATGCTAGCGTTACCAAATCTATTTGATAAAAAGACCGTTTGTTTGTATATTCGTTTAATTTTTGACAGGGCGAAGCACAACCGGGTCTGTGGTGTGTGGCGAGCTCCTCCGCGTGGCCAACGCGGGAAACGCTACCGTGGAGAGCGAATGCAGATTTGCTCATTTTACATGATGGAAGGATCCGTGCGCCTTCAATTATACACGCACACAGAACATTCAACATAGATAGCGCGTTTCATTAGTATGTGGACGTGATATATGTACTAAATACACTTCTGTTTACGCCTTCCAAAATGAGCAGCCTTGTGAAACGGGCTCAGTGGTAACATCAAATGTTAATGAAGACAAAAGGCACGACTTTAATCTTATCTTATCTCAACTGCGCCTGTTGAACTCAGCAATGGAGCCTGCCTCTGAATACAGCTGAACAGAAACGGGGGAGGCGGATGGGTGTTGGGGGTAAATTCGCCATGCGTTCATGTCAATTACTCAGCAAGCTGTGCGGAGTTTCAGTGG
>NW_015512825.1:4669-5133 GCF_001515645.1 Sinocyclocheilus grahami | reverse complement strand
AAAAAAAGAATAATAAAAATATTTGCCATTTGTCCTTCATATCTTCCCCTTTGAGGTAACGAAACCTTTTATTTGAATTATATACAGCTTTAGATGAATTATAGCATGTCACATAACAGGACACTGCTGAAATACTTGAAATTTGAAAATGCTTGGAAAAATATTTGAAATTTGTGTGTATTGTGATGAGGAAAAGAAACCACAAATTGTTCAACCTTGTAGGCCTCTGTACAAGTATAAGAGTCACAGTGTTAGTGATTAATTAACTTGAAACTTAGTTGTGTTGGTTGGGAAGCAGATGGTTCCATTCAATCTCAAAAATGATTTTTATTAAATACTCTCCATGGACACTCAGAAAGCCAACTGTAAAACACTAATGATTTTGATGATGGTTCTTCTTTTGAAACTGAGACTACTATGGATCTGGTCGCAACAAATGGTTTAAGCAAATCCTTAGAATAATC
>NW_015512825.1:0-799 GCF_001515645.1 Sinocyclocheilus grahami | reverse complement strand
TATATATATATATATATATTCATTTGGATATATATCATCCAAATGAATAGCTTTCGTACTCTCTAACTTTTTAAAAAAAAATCTCTTTAACTTGTATTTAACTTGAAAGACATTACAGTCATGAGTCCCTGGCTGACGGAGTCAAAGAGAGAACGAGAGTGTAATATATACGGGGGTGGGGAAAGGCAGACAGGGCAAGAGAGAGAGAGAGAGAAAGAGAGAGAGAGGGAAGGAAGGAGGAGGGGAACTTGCAGACAGACTGGCCCCTCAGCGCAGAGCGGAGAGAAGGGGGAGGGAGCACAGCCGTCTTCTCAACAACACAGGATGTGGGCATTGGAGGAGGGGGAGGGGTACTCGGTTCTTCCCCTCAAACACACATGCTTGCTCAATTAACTCTTTCAGCCCTGGTCTTAAAACTTCACAAACTGTGAATCCACCGCTTGGCATTTGTAATGACGCATATATAAATGTCACATGTAGACTGTGTGAGTGGGTAGCCTGCATTTCTGCTTTCGGAATAGAATGTTTATTAGTATATTTCTTGTTAGTTGTGATAAAACAAGGTTTAGTGTACTAACTACTGATGTACCATTTACACACTCTATATAAGGAGTCACTGCCACACACCAAGTTTACGCCTGACATTTAAAAGTGTTTAAAATACCATGATACTTACTTCCGCTTTATACATTCGTATGAGACCTTGATTGACTTTGGACCAAGAAGGAACAGCGCTGATGTTCCAAAGCTGATTCGAGTGTTCGGCAAAAGGGCCTGTTTTCATCTAAAAGAGGAAAAA
>NW_015512824.1:6858-8015 GCF_001515645.1 Sinocyclocheilus grahami | reverse complement strand
CAGAGTAACACTTTTTAATTACAAACCAGTCATTATTACCTTAATGTGTGCTTTCCGTGATCCTTACTGCGTGCTAGCTAGTATTTGATCCATTTAGCAGACGAAATCTCTTGCCTTAGGCCACTGTCTGACTGTTTTCACTGCAGTTAATGAAGCTGTGATGTTTGTAATCCATAAACAGTTGACACATTAAACTTAGATTCTGTTAAAATGTGCCATATCATCTGCCATGTTTGCCTCTGTTTCCCCAGGTAGTCTATCTGAATGTTATTCAACAGTCCCACCCTGCTGTCTAATGGAGAAAAGCTGTTTATAAGCACATTAAACAGCCTGCACATTCACTCGTTTATGCCAGCCCGCACTGCCTTAACCAGCGAGAACTAATATGTGGGCAGCATTTGCTGAGTGGGAGGTTAACAGTTGGAGTTAATTCAAAGCTACTTATTTAAGCTTGCCTGAAAGCACCAAAAATCCTCTTTCAGAGACCTGCGTGTTGTGATCTTCTTGTCAACTCACTGGATACACCTTTTGAAGGCTTAATTAAAAGTCATTACCAAGTCAGAATCTAGACCGTGGTGTGTTGTGTGCAGATCAGAGACATCAGTAATCACAGCAGACTTATCTGAACAATCTTCCTTGGATCGGAGTCAGACCTTGCAGTGGTTGGTCTCCTTTCATCCATTTGATGGTGGAAGCAGGTTTGCTGCCCATGGCGGTGCAGGTTATCTCGGTCTCATTCCCCTCACTCACGATTTCCTCGCGGGACTCTAAGATTGGGTTGCCTGGTGGAACTGGCAGAAGATCAACGGCAGGATTAGAGATGGTGCGACAGCTCTTCAGCGTTGGATCAATGTTTTTTATCTGTGTGCTCGCTAAAGGACAGACTGTTTTACTAAGATCTGCTGATGACTATCGAGAACTTCAATTCAGTAATAAAGCGCACACAGTGTAAAAAGTGTTGTTTTTGAGACAATCTTGTGTTTTTTTTCCTCATCATTCTACCTGAAAATACCCTATAGTCTATGTTTTAGTTTGGATGTTGGTTTCCAGCATTGATTGCTGGTGTGCTGGTGTCCCCACCAGGCATTTTAACAAGCTAAACCAGCAAGACTTCCTTGGTTCCTCGCAAGGTTTCTACCTCAAACCACCTAACCATG
>NW_015512824.1:2073-2570 GCF_001515645.1 Sinocyclocheilus grahami | reverse complement strand
CATATTGTCTGTAATGAGGGTATATGGCCACATATGAGCCCTTCTGTTGTCTTCAAGACAATTTTTTACCTGTTTTCAGAAAGGAATGTACTATAAATACCACATTGTTTTTGGACAAGATTTTGTGACATTGTCAAAAACATCTAAATAAGCACAATTATAGCTGCAAAGCCCATAAAGGGACAGAATGACGGCGGGTGGGGGGAGTGTTTTGCATTTAACAATTTGTATGTTTTCCCTGAGAAACACTGCGTTTGCATTTAAATGTAATTTCCTTCCCATCTCATATTTTTTTCCATCACCATGTCCCCTTAGGGGCTCATTATAAAGCAAATTTATAGTTAAAAAAATGTTTCATTTAAAAATAAATAAAGTCTTCTATTTGATCCATTAAAAAACAAACAAACAAACAAACAACAATTACGCTTATGCAGATTTTTTTTTTAAATTCATGAATCAAATTTAAAAATATTTGATACATAATATTTTAAATATAT
>NW_015512824.1:0-506 GCF_001515645.1 Sinocyclocheilus grahami | reverse complement strand
GGGGTCTAAATACTTTCCGTACCCACTGTATATATATATATATATTTATAATCCATGTGTTTGTGTGTGTTTTAGCACCATGACGTTTCAAGCCCTTTAAAATAGTTTATTAAAGTTCTCCTGGTGTAACAGGCTATTTTATTTCCTCCTAAAACACTACATGGAAACAACAACAAACAAACAAACAAACAAACAAATAAATAAAACACTACAGTGCTTTACACACTTGTAGTACTGCAACAAATAGCTTGGCATGAGATGTGCAAAGTGGAACCATATTGACTTCTCCAGTCACAATTGGCTTTAGAAATTTACACTTGTGAAATTTACATGAACTAGCTGTACTGTATCTGTAAGATGTGCATAATCCATTTACTAATAGCAGAACATTACAAACGTGGTTATAAACTATATAAAATATTATAAATTGCCAATTATGATTGAAATAAATGAGAAATGGGACAAGCTGTGTCCCAAAGTTCTTTAATATTTAGAGAAAAAATAAT
>NW_015512823.1:7567-8018 GCF_001515645.1 Sinocyclocheilus grahami | reverse complement strand
TGTGTGTGTGTGTGTGTGTGTGATGATGTGCACATATGAGAAGGAAGTTTAGGACAGGTCATTACCAGAGGCACAGTGATTCAGAGCTGTGATGTAGTAAGATGCGTTCTCTTCCAGTGTCAGTGTGTTTTACATCTACACTCACTGATGGGGGGATGACAGAGCTCGGACCACCCATCCTCCATCCCTGCTGACGTCAGCCCTCATCTGAGTCAGGGAACAAACCAGCAGTCTCTCCTCACGGATGAAAGGTATACACATATGGAAATAAATTTTATTCAACTACATGTATTAGTTTTGCTCTTATTGTTAATTTGATTTAAAATTTGTTATGTGTTTATTATGCACAAGGGCCGTAACCACCATAGACATTGAGGGGGACAAGTCCCCCACCCCCAAAAAAAACAAATTAGAAATGGCCAAACTGGTCCCTCCCAATGATCAAGTCATG
>NW_015512823.1:4589-5806 GCF_001515645.1 Sinocyclocheilus grahami | reverse complement strand
AAGCCAGACCTGCAGCACCCCTCCTCCCCCAGAACCACCTGTCTAGATCTGCATATTATGTATGTTTATTTTTGCAGAGGCAGCATATCTAGCATGCTCATTAGAAGCATACCTTTGAATATCTTAGCAGTAGAAAGTCACTGTGCTTGCTCTGCAGCAGCAGCAATAATTACAGCGACAGGAATAACAGTACTAGCAGCAAGTACAGTCAAGTCCAAGACCAAATTCATTAACGAATGTAAATGTGTGTAAATGACAACTGTAACTCCTTTCAACCAAATATCAGCTTTCCTTGCCTCCTTTTGAACATTCTCAAATCATACTTGATAACATTATTGAGTGCTGTCTATCCCTAATAGGTGAATACCTATTCCTTCTAAGACAATCTTAAAATAATTTAGATTTTTCAATTTAACAGTTTTATTTTGCTGATAATATAATTTACAATGGAAAAATTATTCAACAAGAAAAAATGGAAAATAGGAGCATTTTCACTTGTGGTCTCTGACTTTTAGACCCAGCTGTATCTGTTTAAGACATCAGTGAGCTCATTCAGTTGATGTCAGCTCCTCTGCTTTTGCTAGTTTGTGAGAGAAATGTTAGCACAGAAACCTGAGCACTGTCCGTATTAACCACTGTGGTCTCTCTCTTGCACACACAAGTACACACACACAAACTTGGTTTAAGTGTTACTCGTCCAAGTCTATCACTCCCCATTACAGCCCAGTGGTGTGCTGCGAATGCTGTGTGCATGGCTGGACCCCAAAACAGAAAATGTCAAGTGTGATAAGAGTTAGTGTATGTTCATATGCTATGAAACTCTGCCTGGTCCAATTGCTCTCAGAATGCAACATGGCCTGTGGCCCTTGCTCAACTCTGCAGTGCTTTAGATGAACATCTTGCACCGAAACTGTGAACACAACTCCTTCACAGGTTCTTCACATACCTAGAGCATGAGAAAAATCAAGCTCTTTTATTTCTTTTCTTTTCATTTATAAAGGACATTTAAAATACAATAATTTTTTCAGCCCATAAAAAAAATATATATATATATATATTTTTTTTTTCTCAATAAGGATGTGGGACATTAGCACATGTTGTATGTATGTCATAGAGAGTTCATTTTAGACTTGAAAATACATATACATTTAATTTTAAAAAATCCAAGTGTGCATTAAAAAATGTTTATGCATATTTTATAAAAACAATAACTCAAA
>NW_015512823.1:0-917 GCF_001515645.1 Sinocyclocheilus grahami | reverse complement strand
AAGCAGGAAGTTCTTAGTCAGCTGCATGACCATCAAGGTCATCGAGATTGATGGAAAGCTTAAATTAGTACGTCAAAGCTTTTATTGGCCCGGGATGTACCAGGATGTTCAGGAGTTCTACAAAAATTGTCTTTGATGTATTATGTCTAAGGATGTTGAGCTTAAAGTAAGTAGAGTGATGAATAGTATTAAAGCAGCCAAACCCTTGGAGGTTGTGGCATTGGATTTTACGGTGTTGGAACATTCTAAGATCGGAAAAGAAAATTTGCTTGTTATAATGGATGTATTTACTAAAATCACAGTAGCCCTACTTACAGCTGATCAGAGGGCCATAACAGTGGCGAAGGTGCTGGTCAAGGAATGGATTCATCAATGTGGAGTCCCAGCTCGGATTCATTCTGATCAAGGATGGTGCTTTGAGGCTGAAGTTGTGTAGCAGTTGTGTAAAATGTATGGCATACAGAAGAGGCGAACTACAGCATTTCACCCCCAAGGTAACGGGCAGTGTGAACGTTTAATAGAACTTTACATGACCTCCTCAGGGCCCTTCCTCCTGAAAAAAAGGGACATGGGATGAGTACTTGCATAAAGTACTGTTTGCATATAATACTACTGATAATGCTACGTCTGGATTTTCTCCATTCTTTTTGATGTTCGGCAGGAGCCCTCACCTCCCAATTGACCATTTGTTGAGTGGTGGTACGGTGGAGAAGAGAGAAGAAAATATGGTGGAGACCTGGGTGACTGAACATCAGCACAAACTGCACCAGGCGTATAGGCTGACACAGAGACAAAGACGACAAGGGGCAGTCAAAGATGCAAGTTTGAATCCAGGTGATTTGGTGTATCTGCGTAACTGAAGAGTGAGAGGAAGACATAAAATCCAGGATGTTTGGGAGGATTTGCCTCACTGTGTG
>NW_015512822.1:7403-8019 GCF_001515645.1 Sinocyclocheilus grahami | reverse complement strand
TGTTTGTTTGTTTTCAGAGCGGTGCGTCAGATGGCACAGGAGCAGTTCTTCCTCATGGCCACCAGGTGCTGTATGGGACACAGACCCCTCCTGTTCTTCATCACCCTCCTCTTCACTGTTCTGGGAGTGAGTACAGCATCACAGCGCTCACGTTTGAGTGATCTAGACACCAGTCGAGTGATAACTCTTCGCTGCTCTTTCAGAGTACGGCGAAGGAAAGAGCGAAGCACGCTGGCGATTACTTCACGCTCTTGCGCCACTTACTCAACTACGCCTACAACAGCAACATAAACCTTCCCAACGCAGAGGTGCTGCTGAACAACGAGATCGACTGGCTCAAGAGGATCCGGGTGAGTCCACAGCGCTTCCACGCCATGCACGAGGAACAGGACGGAGCGATGGCTTTAATTCTCTTTCCTCTGGTTTTCATGGATGTTCAGGATGAGGTGAAGAGGAGCGGAGAGACGGGTGTGGAAGAGACCATTCTAGAGGGTCATCTGGGGGTCACCAAAGAGCTGCTGGCCTTTCAGACCCCGGAGAAAAAGTTCTACATTGGCTGTGAGAAAGGAGGCGCTAATCTGATTAAGGTGAACGGTCTATGCTTTGATTTATGTTT
>NW_015512822.1:5246-5656 GCF_001515645.1 Sinocyclocheilus grahami | reverse complement strand
CTTTCAGGCTAGGCTTTCTCAAGCCAACCTAAAGTTTGTCTTGACCTTTTTTTATCTAGTTTATTTTTGTCATTCTGTCTGGTGATGCTAGTGGCTCAGAAGTGACACCGTGCACTTTTAATCCATGTGAAGTAAGACGACTGCGTGTGAAACGTTCCCGCAGGTTATGGGGGGAGCCGGTGAATCTGAGAGAGCAGCACGACGCGCTGGAGTTCTTCAATTCCCTGGTGGACAGTCTGGATGAAGCGCTGAAAGCCCTCGGCCACCCCAGCATGCTCAGCAGGATCTTGGGCGGCTCGTTTGCAGACCAGAAGATCTGTCAGGGTTGTCCTCACAGGTAAGACAAAGACGTGTCAATCATTCTGAGGATGTTGATTTGTTCCATCTGTATTAGTCTTGCTGCGATAAAC
>NW_015512822.1:0-1735 GCF_001515645.1 Sinocyclocheilus grahami | reverse complement strand
AATAATGAGTGGGTGGATTTTTACCATTATAGGCTGGTTGTTTTCGCACACTGTGGCCACACAACTGTGTTCAAACACCTTATAAAAGCAGTTTTTGCACAATAGCTCACCTTTAAACCTGAGACAGAACTTGTTTTGCTGTGATTTGTGAGCAGGCCTGTGACAGTGTGACCATGAGTGACCATCTGTTGCGGGTGGTGCTGAACTTACTGAGGAGAGAAGTGTCCGAACACGGACGCCACCTCCAGCAGTACTTCAACCTCTTCGTCATGTACGCCAATCTGGGTAAGCGCTCATTCGCTCCGGCTCGCGTAAGTCTCGACAGGTTTATGTGGATGTAGAATGTCAGAATGATGCTGTCTGTCTGCTGCAGGTCTGGCAGAAAAGACACAGCTGCTGAAGCTGAGCGTTCCAGCCACGTTCATGCTAGTGGCGCTGGACGAGGGTCCCGGGCCTCCCATTAAGTATCAGTACGCAGAGCTCGGCAAACTCTACACCGTAGTGTCACAGCTGGTGCGCTGCTGCGACGTGGCGTCACGCATGCAGTCCTCTATTAACGGTGAGTGTTAACTATGCTGGTGTCCTTCCACGTGTCACACGAAGGCTCTCAGGTTCTCAGCTCTTTCTCGCACACTCTCCTCTCTCAGGTAACCCACCTCTGGCCAATCCGTTCGCCGACCCCAGCCTCACAGCTCCCATCATGCCCCTGCAGCAGCTAGTGGCTGAAACCCTGTTTGTGCGCACCAGCTACGTGAAGAAGATCATCGAGGACTGCAGCACTTCTGAGGAGACGGTGAAGCTGCTGCGCTTCTGCTGCTGGGAGAACCCACAGTTCTCCTCCACTGTCCTCAGCGAGCTGCTCTGGCAGGTTAGTCAGTGATGAACGCTCAGTGGAAGCCTGTTTTCTGTAGGCCAATCGTTGTGAATGTCCTGTCATTCCTTGCGGTGTCAGGTGGCGTATTCCTACACCTATGAGCTGAGGCCTTACCTGGATCTCCTGCTGCAGATCCTCCTGATTGAGGACTCGTGGCAGACGCACCGGTGAGTCGAAATCTGCGTGATGGTGAGAGCATCTGAATGTCAAAGAGCAAGTGTCCTCATATCAGTTCTCTCTTTAGGATCCACAATGTTTTGAAGGGCATTCCCGATGACCGAGACGGACTCTTTGACACCATCCAGCGCTCCAAGAACCATTATCAGAAACGGGCCTATCAGTGCATTAAATGCATGGTGGCCCTCTTCACCAACTGCTCTGTGGCTCATCAGATCCTGCAGGTGAGGCTGACGTGTTGTCATGAGCATTTACAGTTACTGGTTTAGCACAGGTCTCCAGCTCTGCTCCAACACACCTGCCTGTAATCAAGTAGCCATGAACACCTTGATTAGCTGCTTCAGGAGTGTTTGATTGGGGTTGGAGCTGAAGTCTGCAGGAGCGATCAAGTTAGAGTAGAACAGCAGAAGTGACTGATCCCAGGGAGGCAAGAACAACTCTATAGTCATCTATGAAGGCTATAAGAGTCTTGGCTCTTCGGGAAGAGTTGGAGGATCTTTCTATGTTCGTGGGACAGTGACTGTTTTTAAAAGAGACAATTAACACTCTTATGCTTTTCTCTCCTGTTGTAAATCATTGTTGGGAAACAAAACACCCTTTGCGATAGCAAGTAGTGATTGTGTTTTTCATAATGTATCTCAGAGTAACGGGGATCTGAAGAGGAAGTGGACGTGGGCAGTAGAA
>NW_015512821.1:6780-8021 GCF_001515645.1 Sinocyclocheilus grahami | reverse complement strand
CACACACACACACACACACACACACACACACACACACTACTGTATGTAGCAGGGTATATTTCAGATGCATTCAACACATAAGGTTTGTTAATATTATTAATCGCACAGTACACCATGACTTTCTTCTGGGGAGCTCAAAAGACGATAATTCATGAAAAATGAAAAATTATGCACAAACTAGTCCTTTAATAATCATAGTAAACTAAATTCACTTTCAATCTTCAAATGAATGCAGAAACAACAAAGACAGTATATTTTTAATATTTGTTTAGTGGCATCTTTATTCGTGACTGAAGGCGAGTATCACGGATACCAATACTACTGATGTCTCTATGAAATAGTTTTTTTCCTAATATTTAACCATTGACTAGCCATTCAACTTTACAGTATAATTGAGAGCTGTCGATTGGAACATTTATTAGACTTAAAAAAAATAACAACTTCTAATTTATGTGAACTTAAAACAATCTTCACATAAACCCATTGCAATAAATGTCATATTTAGCAACCTGTGCCCTAGGAAATATACAGAAATGAAATAAAGTTGTCAAACAATAAATTCTAAATTAAATACAGATGAATCCATAAAGCTACAGAAGTGATTGTTTTGCTCTTTTTTTCTTTAGTTCTTTGACGGACAGACGTCACAGAAGCTGGTTATGAGGTTATTTCTGCTGCTGAACGTGAAACGCATCATAGTTTCTCATAAGTCTTTATCTTTTCTGACTCTCTTCAGCTCTTAAAGTCTCTGTAATGAGCTGAGGAGTTGAATCTGGTGTTAGATGAGGGACACAGTGCTGCTGCTCCACGACAGAAAACCACTGCATTTCAGAGACATGTTCTTAAATCTGACTCAAATAACAAACGCTTACATGCATGCACAGTTTTAGAGCAGATTTTATCACCATTTTGGTAACTTCATGACTAAACTGATGACATAACTGTGACATTTTATGCTCGTAGTTTCTTTCGCGCATTAATATGAAATGATGTAGAGCATGCCGCCGCATTTGTGTGTGAGATTGAAGAGTGCGTGCTGCGATCACAGTATAACGGCTGACAGGACAGGAAAAATAGTTTTTACTGACACACGGCCTGACAGCATCTCATCTGACCGCGCGCGGTTCACTGTAGTTCTGCTGAAGCTATTCAATAATTATTATAATCTATCTATCTATCCACACACACATGGGTGTGTGAGAGTCTTTGTGTGTGTGTGTGTGTGTGTGTGTGTGTGTGTG
>NW_015512821.1:4285-5524 GCF_001515645.1 Sinocyclocheilus grahami | reverse complement strand
GTGTGTGTGTGTGTGTGTGTGAATGTTGAGTAATTCATTTAGCAGCTAGAGACCCACGGGCTGAAATTTCACACTACATTTCATGCGGGTCAATTAAGCCGAGTGATTTGCTGCTCTGGTGGGTCAGCAGTAAAACCCGCCTCGTCCCGCTCACGGTCCGTCAGTGCCGATGACCTTGAGCGTGTGTTTGTGAAGGAGATGAAAATAAATAAACAAACTCCTCCAAACCACCATCTCAGCCCAATAAACGCCCGCCGTCCTAAATCACAGAGCCTCGCCGTGGAGCGTCCGGTTTGGGCCGAACGGCGTCTCCTGCCGTAATCGTGCATTGATTTATGTACGGTCAAATAAGAGCTCTGACAACAGCTGACGCCATTAAAGGCCATCGATAAGAGCCGGGGTGAGAGGTCGTTTAATTTGAGTTTTACACCACAAACTTTACTTTCATTGCAGCAGCCATATTTTCACACTATTTATGACAAATGCATTATTTTGAGTCAGACGTGAGCGCTGCGTTCACATGATCGACTTACACATCATCAATGCGCAAAAACTAAAGCCAATCAAATATTACAGCCTCTACATGAGCAACTTCACTATATTGCAATAAACTGGTGTTTCATTCATTGCAATTTTGGTGCTCATATGTCTGAAACTTGTACTTGAAGAATAGAAAAACATATCTGTACATCTATAATTTGTTTTTATATCTATCTTTACTATTTTTTTATATTTAAGAGTTGCAACTGCAACTGTAGTTAGTGTTAAGAAACGTTCAGACCAGATGAAAAGAGACCTAAATGTTTTATGTTATGGTCAATAATCAATATAATATTGTCTTTACAACAAAAGAAAAACAGCATTAAAACATTGAAACTCTAATCTGATCAATTTGACAGAATATTAATGGTCTTCAATTGAACGACAACTGATATTCAGTAAAATGTATTGATTTGGCTGTTCTTGAAACTACTGAATCAGGTTGCTGAATAATTATGCTCAATGCCACAACACTGAAAGACATTTAGTGCAGAAACTATTTCTACTCATGAATTGCTCGTAAATTTTGCAAAGAAAACGCAAAAAAAAAACATTGAATTAAAGAGAAATTTTGAAGTATAAACACTGAAATAGCATTTTCTTGTAAAACATACTACAATAACCTTTGTTTTATTTACAACTTTTAAAAATTTTTTTTTTATATTTTTACCAATGAGTTTTGGATGGTTGCTAGGATGA
>NW_015512821.1:2233-2523 GCF_001515645.1 Sinocyclocheilus grahami | reverse complement strand
GCCCCTCGACGCAACGGCTCCGCGGAAAATTTAATCTTCCCAAATCCTCATCAGAGCGCTCCATCCTCACCGCCTGACAGCCGCCCGGATAATTAATTATACAGTTTTGATGGCTATATCGACTAAACAAACCAATTAATCATGGCAAAAGTCAATAGGCATGGACGTATTCAATCATGTCCTGACCAATGATTACTCCTTTCAAAATACAATAATTATTTTCGAGAGCTGCCTCGAATTAAATATCTGTCAAGCCGGTACAACTCTAGTAGTTGATGAAGGATGCTGGG
>NW_015512821.1:0-1544 GCF_001515645.1 Sinocyclocheilus grahami | reverse complement strand
TATATATATATATATAATAGATAAATAATTAAAAAACATATTTTTCAGCTAGTTGCCAATGCAACTTCTCATTTTCATTTAGTTTAACTTGATAACTAAAATTAAAACTGAAACTGAAATAAATAATAATAATAATAAAAAAATAAACATTTAAAAAAACAACTTATAAAAATTATAAAAACATACAACTAATTTACTAAAACTATAATCAAAATGAAAATGTAAAATATTAAATATAAAAACTAATTCACAATATAGAAAAGAGAAAATAAAAAATATCAGCTAGTTGCTAAGGCAACTTCTCATATTTAGTTTAACTTGATCACTAAAATGAAATAAAACAAAATAAAAATAATAAAAACTATATCAACTTATCAACATATAAAAAACAATTAATAAATAATATTTGTAATAATTTTTATAATAATAAAAACTATTAAAACAAAAAAAATACTAAAAATGTAATTAAATTTAAAATACAAGGGAAAAAAAAATTTCAATATATTAAAAAACTATAATCAGTAATACTAAAATAAAGCTGGTTCAGATGTACTGCAGCACTGCATGAAAGACTGATATCAATATATAACAGATAAAGCTGCACACACAGACTAATAAATGTGTTAAATGTGAGAAACAAAGAATCATGAACTAATGAACTGATTTGTGATTCACATTCACAGCTGAAAGAAACTCTTGACGTTAACGCACTTTAACAGGCCGTTCATACAGATATTTTCTTTTTAAACACAATAAACACGAGCCTGTTTTTTAACGCACCTCGTGTGCAAGATGCTGCGAAACGGTGGATGCATCTGGCTAGTTTTCATTTGATTTATTTACATTTTTTATTTAATTTTTATCTAATATAATTATTATAATATATTATTTTTTTTACAAATAATTGCACTAAATTAAACTGCTGCACGGGAATGTAATGTAATATGCTATTAGTATGTTATGCATTGAATCCCACAGCTGTGCGTCTCTTGATAAGCGTTGATTTGAGGACTCGGAGTCTGACCTCTCCATCATAACCTGCATCTACAATGATCTCCAGTGTGCTGTTAATCGTCTTAATCCATGAAGTTCCTCCGCAGCTGCTCTCCATCAAAGCATCTCATTCAGGAAGACAGAAGTCAAACATTCACGCCGTTATCAAGCAGCTAAAATAAAGCCAAAGGAGCTTGAACGAGTGTCTTACCAGCGTTCCATTGTTTTCCCGGAAAACGTCCTGGTTAATGTAGCTAAAGAACTTCTTTTCCAGCTGCAGGAGAACCTGTCAGAGAATAAAAACACATCTTCATCAGCTTCAGCATCACAGAAATTATGCTCTATACTACGAATAAAGTGCATGGCATTGGTTAGACACTATTGTACATACATTTGGGGTCAGTAAGAATATATTTTAACGAAATCAATACTTTTATTCATCAAGGACGCATTAAATTGATCAAAAGGGATATTTATAATGTTACAAAAAAATTCTGTTTCAAATGAATGCTGTTCTTTTTAACTTTCTGTTCATCTGTGAATCCTGAAAA
>NW_015512820.1:7074-8021 GCF_001515645.1 Sinocyclocheilus grahami | reverse complement strand
GCTGCATGTTTGTAAGAAACAAATCTATCATTAAGGTGTTTTTAACTTCAAACTGCTACTTCTGTTTTTGAGTGAAAAGCTATTTAATTTCAGTATTTGTGGATTACTATATTGGCAATGTTCACGCAATAACTGAGATGCATAAGATCAGATCAGGCCTACAATCAATCAGTTCCAAAAAAGACATGCAAAACCTGTGCTAATTGAAAGAAAACATGCTGATAAAAAGATTGAGTCCAATATTTGGTAATAATATACAATAACAAGAAAATTTTAAGGAACATTTTTGGGCCGGTCTTTTTTGACTGGGAATGGAACAAGTTTAAAAAAATCCTCAAAATGATAAAAATTATAGGATGCTTTCATACCATGTGTGAGCAAAGTCATTACGTTTTCGACCAATGCGATAATATTAACTAGCAATTTCAGGAAAAAGAAAATCCTCTCTCACAATGTCAAAATGTTTCGAAAACAGCATGAGGGTTAAATAAACTAAAACTAAAACTTAATAAAAAAGTATATAGACATATAAAAATAATAAAAATCACAAAACACAACAAAATTGCTAAAACTGTAAAATCTAAATTAAAATAATATAATCACAAGCTTTAATATCAAATTATACTAAAACAACACTGGTTTTGACTCTTTGTATGGCTGAATTGCATTATTATAAAAGATCATGTATAAAATATTAGTGTCTATAAAGTGTTTCACTCATTTGCTGGTTTGTGTGCATTTTCAAAATTCACAGTTGACCAGAATTTCTGAGAAATGTCAGTACTGCTGCATTGCAAACCCTGTAAAATATTCTTCCAGCCAAGCATTTTAGAGAGATGGGCAGATAGTTAGAGGCTAAAAGATCTATATGCGCGAAAAACACTTCTGTTTTATGCCACGTTGAGTTTCCACACACTGCCGAGGTACGTCCTGATGTTTGTAGTCTT
>NW_015512820.1:1539-6559 GCF_001515645.1 Sinocyclocheilus grahami | reverse complement strand
CCAATGACATTTGTGGTGTACCATAGAAATATTTGAGCTTTTTGGACATTTATTTTGCTTGATTGCATTATATGCATGAAGTGCTGGATAACCGATTTCATTCACATTCGTAGGCAAACATACACATACATTTGTGCATGTTGAGGGTGATGCTCATCCAATAATACAATAGCAACACACTGACAGCATTGAACATGTAAATGTAGTTCATACTTGTACAGAATCACACGGCACAATATTTATCAGTAAATGATGGAGAAACTGCCAGAAAAAGAGTATTTTAAATGCAAATTTATTTACGGATGAAATACTATTAATTCATTTGCACCAGCATTACTATTGTTAATTACTGATGTAGGATTTACTTTGAAATTATTTGTCAAATTTACTAGCAGTTTCTGAGTGAAAATTGAAATGGCATGTAACACTGAATTAAACGTGAAATTTTGTAGTTGAAAGACTAGTATTTTCTGTAAAATGTGCTCCAATCATATGAAAAATCATTGAAAAAAAAATCATTCTTTATGGTGTAAAGCTAAAACTAAAACCATAAAAAACACTGAAATAAAATGTATAAAAAAACTTCATTGCCAATGCAACATTTCTCATTTTTTATTTAATTCATTTATTTTCCATGAAGTACTAAAATAACTAAAACAAAAAAAAATTGTTTAAAGAAATAATACAAAATGGCAAGAACAAAAAATTACAAACTAAAAAGTCAACTCTAAATAGAAAATATGAAAATAAAATCTAATTCAAAATATAAAAAACCCCCGATAATTTTGTATCAATGAAGCTAAAATAACACTGATTTGGACACTTTGTATGGCTGCATAAAAGCTGAAGTATAAAGTATTAGTTTCTATTTTCTCTTGTTTTTTGCCATCTTATGATGAATCGCTTGATGTTTTTGTAAATGTAAATTTATATAAAGTGTAACAGTAAAGCATATTTCACTTGCTGTCAAAATTGCTTTCAAAATTGTCTTTAGAAACAACACAGAACAGAAAGAAACCATAATAATGTCAAATTAGCTCAGTGCATTAAGTAAATTAAGTCTAACATATTTCATCTCATTTATTAGAAATACAATAACATCAAGCTATGGATTCCATGAACTCAATATTCTACATGAACCTCAAATGATTCATTGACATTAGTACGTTCAGAAAGGTACAGGTTTTTATGTTACAGTTTAATATCAATATTGACACGTGCATATGAATAGCTATGCATATTAATGAGATCATGTTGGAATATTTGTCACAAGGGAACCCACAAGTAATCATCTCAAACCAGATCTCAATATATTATTATTGCTTTGTTTATGTTAGGATTATCCAACACTTCCATCTCCTACAATGATTTTTAAGAAAAAATGCGGCAACATTTTATAATACGGCTGCAATTGTTAATATTGGTTAACTATATTAGTTAACATGAACTAACAGGAAAAAATGCTTCTATTAATCTTTAATAAGTTCATTTCAACATTTACTAATATGATATTAAAATCAAAAGTTGTAACTGGACAATGAACTAACAATGATCAGTTGTTTTTTATTAACTAGCGTTTACAAAGATTACTAAATACTGAATGAAATGTAATACTAATATAACCTTTTTGTAAAGTATTACCAAAAAGGCTATTAAAAAAAATTATAGTTTTAAAGGATAGATTATATTAGCTTTACGCATTTTATGTGGAGTATTTTTCTTAATTTCTGTTCTTGTTCTTAATTTTAAGCATAAATGCAACAGACTTTAGTATGGTTTATGCATTAAAAGAAAGTAACTAGCCAAATAAGAGGTAAGAAATTGAAACATAATTCACAATTTTGATTAAAGACTTTTTGGTAACACTTTACTTAAAGCCTTTATATATAATGCATTATAAAATTAGTTTTTTAATAATACCTTGTGATGCATTTTATGATGCACTGTGTGATCTCATTAATAATTGTGATCACAGTTGTAATAACATTATAATACTTATCTATTCATTACACATTTAGAAAGTACAATGCATTAAAACACAAGACAAACAAACCGTCAAATATTATAATGCATTTTAACTTTGGTTACAATTATTTACAACCTACATTAAGAATATCTTTATACTGCATTATACATAAAGGCTTTAAGTAAAGTGTTACAGACGTTTTTCTGGTAAACAAGACAAAGGCTATTAAAATCATTCAAGTTTTAAAGGGTAGATTATAATATCTTCAGCTTTTTGGTGAGACTCTTTAATAAAATCTCAGTCATTTTTAAGAGTGTAAAAAAAATGTCTCTCTTTTTTTTGTCTTGTTCTTTATTATAAGCATACATGCAACAGACATTGTGTTTAAAAAGAAAGTAATTAGCCAAATAAGGGATAATAAAACTAAACATAATTCACGATTTTGCTTCTCAGATAAATGCATCTTTTTTTATTTCTGGTCTACAAGACAATAATATCGATTAAGAGCGTGATTTTGTGCAGCACATGTTTCAGCTTTACTAACTACACTGAAATGCTTCAGTCTAATTAAAAACAAACAGTCCAAACACGAGTCTCCCTGATCGGCGCTGGCAGAACCATGATCATCTATTAGATTTCCATTGTGCTGCAGCTCCAGCGGTCCTTCTGTGAGGACTAAACCTGGGTTTTTGTCTGTTAATTGGAGAGCAGAGGGGACGGAGCACCATTGATAGGTTCTTCTCTCAATCAGTGCATCACGCTGTGGAGAAAGAGAGGTCAGAGGCGGGATCGGCCCGTCTCCCCGCGGACATCCTGCTGCGGCCTGACCAACACAGCAAACAATTAAACACACGCCTCTTCTGGCCCAAGTGGCTGGAGCGGTCGAGCCAGGAGAAGCTGCAGCCCAGCGGGTTGTTGTTAGTCACTCCTTAGAACAATAAACTAGTGGCCTGAGCAATCAATACGGCCACAGCCGCCGCTGCTTCCATTATCGGCCGGAGAGCCTCACCGAGCCGCATGCATCCCTGAGCACCTGCGTCTCCGTCTCTCACTTCCAACATTTCTCCATCTCTGTCTCTATCTAGGGTAATCTCACAGACACCAGCCGTCTCACACAGGGACTAAACGCTCACCGGTGGCTTTGAGAAAACATTTACTGCATCGCAACAAGTAATTCAGACGCATACGGACGGTTGTGTCAGCCTTAAATGGCACGCTATCGGTCTGTTAACAAACCTTATGATGCATACCCGGAAAAAAACAGCACTTGTGGAAAACTCCAATTAGATTGCATTAATTACTTGTGGAATGAAATAAAATTAAAGATGCATTTACAAGGTACCAGGCTGATTCAATAAGCACTTCTGAGGAAGAAGGCATCACTGGGTTTGGCTTAAAACAGTAATAATGCAATGTAATGTAATATAATATAATTCTGATGAATGAATGAATAAATAAATAAACAAACAAACAAATAAATGCACAGACTCTGGTGACGTTTAAGCCTAAAAAGAAAGTAATTTTCCAAAAGGGTTAGAAAAACAAACATAATTCACAATTATGCTTCTCAAGTAAATGCATATTATTTTAAAGACAATTAGATATCTTAAACACAATAATATTGATTGAAATCATGATTCTGTGAAAAATCCTAACGATATTAATATTTATTTATTTGTTTATTATAAAAAAAAATTCTAATACATTTTTTACATCTTATTTTTGAGAAAATAATATCTAAACATCCAATTAAAACTATATATTACATTTATACATTTATTTACATTCATTTTAACACTTTACTTTTATATATTTACATTTACTTACCCCATTGGCATTAGCATAATAATGATTTTTTTTGTCTTTTTGTCCAGAAAGTAGTATGTAAACATTCCATTAAAACTATATATTAAATTTATGTTCTAAGCATTCCATTAAAACTATAAATGTGACCCTGGACCACAAAACCAGTCATAAGGGTACATTTTTTGAAAATTGAGATTTATACATCATCTGCAAGCTGAATAAATAAGCTTTCCATTGATGTATGGTTTGTACATGTATGGAGATACAACTATATGAAAATCTGGAATCTGAGGGTGCAAAAAAATCTAAATATTGAGAAAATCACCTTTAAAGTTGTCCAAATGAAGTTCTTGGCAATGCATATTACTAATCAAAAATTAAGTTTTGATATATTTACGGTAGGAAATTTACAAAATATCTTCATGGAACATAATCTTTTATTAATATCCTAATGATTTTTGGCATTAAAAAAATCGATAATTTTGACCCATACAATGTTTTTTTGGCTATTACTAAAAATATACCCCAGCGACTTAAGACTGGTTTTGTGGTCCAGGGTCACATATTCAATTTACGTAAATATTTCTGGCAAATCACTTTTTCTTGTTTTAAGCGTAAAGCTAAAACATATAATGAGTTTTTTTAGGTAATTTTTTGTAAGATAAAAAATTAAAAAGTAACTAACAAAATCATTGCTGCAACTAACTAAAACCAATCGGAAATTTAAGGTGATATGTGTGTGCAATAATTTGTTGTATATATTTAAAGACACTGCAGATGGGAAGAGTGTCTGAAAACCTGTTTGAAAACAGTCATTATTTCTGTAATTCTGTTTGGTTCCACTAGGGGTGCTTTAAAAGTGAATAAAACATTTGCAAATGCAATACTAAAAAAACTAACTTAAAACACTGAATCCAGCACATGCGCTCCACCTTTTCTGTCTTTTCCTATGGAAATGAACGGAAAGGGGGCACAAAAAGAAGCACACGCAAAATTCAGGGGATTCAGATCCAGCTGTATTCACAAACAGAGAGTAAGTGTTGCTTTTCTTCTCTGGAAATAGGCAACTGCCAACACAGTAAAAGCAGCACTGTCAGAGCCATTGTGAAGCTCAATGATCATATTGTGAGCTGGGTAGAGCCAGGGGGCATTTAGCACAGAAAGAACATGACAATGAGTGAGAGTGAGTGTGTGTGTGTGTGTGTGTGTGTGTGTGTGTGTGTGTGTGTGTGTGTGTGTGTGTGTGTG
>NW_015512820.1:0-356 GCF_001515645.1 Sinocyclocheilus grahami | reverse complement strand
CCAATCTGACTTTTCGTACGCAATGCTGCAGCGGCAGCCAATGACATTTGTGGTGTACCATAGAAATATTTGAGCTTTTTGGACATTTATTTTGCTTGATTGCATTATATGCATGAAGTGCTGGATAACCGATTTCATTCACATTCGTAGGCAAACATACACATACATTTGTGCATGTTGAGAGTGATGCTCATCCAATAATACAATAGCAACACACTGACAGCATTGAACATGTAAATGTAGTTCATACTTGTACAGAATCACACGGCACAATATTTATCAGTAAATGATGGAGAAACTGCCAGAAAAAGAGTATTTTAAATGCAAATTTATTTACGGATGAAATACTATTAATT
>NW_015512819.1:5309-6241 GCF_001515645.1 Sinocyclocheilus grahami | reverse complement strand
AAAAAAAGAAAAATAAACCTTTAGAAAGTAAAAAAAATAAATAAAAAAGTACATTTTGTGTAGCTACCAGGGGAGTTTTGTAAAAGTTGATGAGGCCAGTGGTTAAGGCTTACAACACAAAGTTGCCAAACTGCATGTAGCCAAAATAAATTGTATTGTTATACTTTAGAGTTACATTGTATCAAGATATGTTTTAGGATTGAAGGAAATGTAACCTTAGTGAATAATGTACTGGTAATTCTCTGCCAGGACATGCATTGTTCTACCATTTTTTCCCAAGAGTATTTCTTTATTTCTTTATTCATTTAATAATGAATAATAAAATAATAATTGTAAATATTTTCTCAGAATCAAAGCCCTTTCCTGAAATCATCAAATTTAAAATTATGCTATTTATAATGCATTTCTGTCACATTTATTCTTAGAAGGAAAGCAAAAACTCAAAGAAAACCAATGGAAGAAAGAGAAGAAGCCCAGGATTCTCTTTACAACACCCCTCAAAAAACTGAAAATATATTTGTAAAACCTAAACATATAAAAACAAACAAAACATATATAAGCTGTACATGACTACCCGTTTGAAAGGACCACAAGGCTTCTTAACCAGCAAGTCTTGTTTGGTCAACCAGGCTTGCACAAACCTACCAGAAGCCAAGGATGTACAGCAGGAAGATGAAGTAGAATATTCATCTGTCAACATTAAACCCAAAGAAATGCTTCAAATGTGAGATTTCAATACACATATAACTGTGGTCAAAATTTCTACATACATACTGTAATTGCTTTATTTAATCTGACCAGTAGTTATGGAGATGATGCAGCACAATTCATGATATTTGAAATCATATTTGTCTATCTTGACATAATATGAGTTTGTGAGTATTTCACTGTTATGATCATCTTTATTTCTATAGGTCTGCAAACACAGAGCA
>NW_015512819.1:0-3167 GCF_001515645.1 Sinocyclocheilus grahami | reverse complement strand
TTCTTGTTCTAATGTTTATGTTTCTTTCTGATATTGTTAATAAAAAAAAAACTGATCAAGTTTCACTAATATTCTAAAAGCTGACTCGCGCGTTAGTTGACACTGCACATTAGCGCCATCTAAAGGAGAAGAATTCCACTGCACTGCTCCAATGACAACGACTTAACAAACGGAAGTGTCCGAACGAACTTCCGACGCACAGGTGAGGTTAAAAACATCTATCATCAACTTTAATAATTCTATATAAAACAAAGTGAGCACGTGTGGCGAATTTGGTTTGGTAATCTCATTTTTATTCATCGCAATCTGAACTGTTGTTCTGTATTTTTGTTTTGATATTTCGTTCATGACAATAAATATGATAAATTATTATTTTAAGTCATTCTCAAAATAATTATTTATGTTGCATATACTTAGTTTTCAAAACAGGACCTTAAAATATCAAAAACACAAAATAAATAACCAAAAGAAAATGAAATAACGTCACAAGAGAGGGCATTTGTTGACATTTTCTTGACCTTTATGTCTTTGTAGTTGACTGCTCTGCATTCATGACTGAAAAATGGCCAGATTTCGTGAGCGTCCAGGCCAAACTCACTGCCATCCTGCCACACAAACACCTCCTGTCCAGAGCAGTCTGATAGCTAACAGATACATCATCCAGCAGAGACTCGGGAAGGGAAGCTTCGGCACTGTTTACCTTGTTAAAGACACAAAGGCATGAGCAGCAGAGAGACTGTAAGTCCTTTAATATTTCTCACCACCAATGTTCTTTACAGCAGTGATTCCCATACAGTCGGCTTCCAGAGGTCCCACTTTGACAATACAATTTAATCCTCTAATACTTGGGGTTTTGTGGAGAGCGTTCCACTCTACGTATTGGTCACCATGCATTTAGGCTTATTATAGTAGTCAAGGCAGGGTAATTTATGGGTAAGCATTAAGCAACGAATATGCTATAACATACTGTCATAAATTAGAATCTCTCATAATTGAAGTGGAAAATATCACAGATTGTATCAGTTTCCGAGGTGTTTGAAGAACTGAGGAAAAACGGCATGTATTTAGGCAACCTTCCAATAACCACTTACACAACCCCCACCATAAGCACACTCACACACACCCACACGTGCACATGGCCTAATTATGTGTCTATACTGTATGTGTCTGTTGCTCTAATTTTTAGAAGTAAGCTTATAGGAAGTCTTATGATTATGTGTAAAATGTCTAATTAAAAAGTCATTGTGAAAGTTGCATCATTATTTTATTTTAAATAGTCTTGGATTTACAGATATTATTACAGGGTTTTATTTACTAGTTGCTTTGTGTTTTTTCTATGTAGGATTTAATGAGTTGTAATGATGATTCCAGATGCATCCTCTGCAGGAGAGAAAATATTCTCTTGCACATTTTGGTTTTGAATGAATGAATGATGCATTTATATAGCGCTTTATTGTATATTGTTGTACACCCAAAGAGCTTGACAATCATGGGGTGGGGGGGTCTCTCCTCAACCGCCACCAGTGTGCAGCATCCACTTGGACAGCGGCGCCAGTGCGCTCACCACACACCAGCTACAGGTGGAGGGGAGAGAGTCATAGAGCCAATCAAGTGGTTTTGTTTGGCAATATTTAAAGAATTTATTTTCTTTTGGTCTTCAATTCACTTCTCTGTCTAGCCACCTGGGAGCAGCATTGGTCTTTGTAACTAACCAGTCAGTATTATTTTCCTTAGAGATAGTCGAGGAACCCTTCATGTTACTATCAACGTATCTGTTATTCCTTATGATCACAAATGGTGTAAGATCAAACTCTCTATTATTCTTTCATTAGAGAGCAACATTTACAATTCATATCATTTTAATATTCTCATGGTTTCATTGGTTTGTAATGTAAATATGTAAATATTTATTTTTCTTTATAGGTGCACGTTATATAATTTTCCTCAGATACAATAAATGGCCTGTCACTGGAATATTAGCTAAATTGCATAAAGTCTTATGCGATTTAATAGATTCTTATAGCTTTTTTAAATTTATTTTTTTACATTTGAAGTCATGAGGGGAGGTTTCACTGGTATTATCTGGATGTGTTGTGAAATATGTAAAGTTGATTTATTGCTTTTGTAGAGGACTGCAGTCTTAAACAGGCAGGTTTGCTGTCAAAACAGAGATAGGAAAAGGAAAAAGGAAATTGTGAGTCTTTTTTTTTCAGGAGGCATTAGGTGCTTTGGTGATCATGGCAATATTACATCATACCCAGATTCAGTTCACAGCGAAGCTCCCACAATAAATTAAAACCAACGGTTCTTATGAGGATATTGCTCTCAGAACAGAACAAATATTTGGCTGTGTCATATTCGTGGATTTATTACGTGCCTCTTGATTCTGGTCAAAGGTGAAAATAAGCAATAAACTATTGATCTTTTTCCTAGGCAACCAGTTTTCTACATAGTTTCATGTCTTCTTATAAACAGCTGCGAAACACAATTACACTACCATTCAAAAGTTTGGGGTTGGTAAGATTTTTGAAATGTTTTTGAAAGCCGCGTCTTATGCTTACAAAGGTTGCATTTATTTGATCAAAAAATGCAGTAAAAGCAGTGATATTGTGAAATAGTATTATTAACTTTTTTTTAAATTATATTTTAATATTCCTTTATTGATGTGATGGCAAAGCTGATTTTTCAGCAGCAATCATTTAATGTTTAAAAATAATTTTATGAATCAATTTCAAAAATATGAAGTATACTGCTTAATATTTTTTGTAGAGACTGTGAAACATTTTGCCAGGAATCTTTGATGAATAGACAGTTCAAAACAGCAGCATTTATTTGAAATAGAAATCTTTTGTATAAAATAAAAATAATTTAGAATGTATGGAATTCATTTTATGCAATAGTTTTATGAAATTAACCATGACATTTAAAAAATTAAATAAAATAGAGTTCAGCTAAAAAAAATTTAACCAACTGTTCCTTACTAATAACTTCTGTAGAACTCAAAATTAGAAATTTTAGATCTTGGACAGTAGAGCTCTGTTTTGATCACCGTCTTTTGCTGTTTAGACCAACTGCCCGCATATTATCCTTCACATATTGATTGGGTCTTTGGTCTGTGGGTTTATAATTGGATTCATATACACAAGCAAACTGCCTGGAGAAGAGCC
>NW_015512818.1:5334-8023 GCF_001515645.1 Sinocyclocheilus grahami | reverse complement strand
TAATGAACTAGTTCCGGTAGGGTCATTTAGATTCGCGCCAGCCGAAAGGGTGACTGGCTGCAGTGAGTGAGTGCTCCGGGATAACAGGATATTGTATTAATTGTATAACCATCTTATGGACTAATATTGATAAATACATGTGTTTAAATGAATACTGTATGATTTGTGTTCATGCTACACTATATTTGTGGTAACATCAAGTTTGTTCACCTTATTATAGAGCATGCACGAGGGTGATTTGCAAATCTGATCACCGCTGTTTAATATGTTGTCAACAGGTACATATTTCTCAATTGTGTTGTTGTATAACTGTTTATATCAATGTTAGTAATTTAGATTCGCGCCAGCCGAGAGGGTGACTGGCTGTGGTGAGTGAGTGCTCCGTGATAAAAAGCATGTACGAGGGTGATTTGCAAATCTGATCACCCCTGTTTAATATGTTGTCAACAGAATAAAAAGTCTGTCTTCAAGCGCGAATTGGTATCCATCCTGAGTTTTACACAACACAACGCAGAGAAAACCCCGTTACACCAGTCCTCCGGATCGGAAGCTGGAATGTACAGACCATGCGACCTGGACTGACTGACAATCTTCAAGAAATTGATGATGCTCGCAAGACTGCAGCCATTGATCGCGAGCTGCACAGACTTAATGTTGATATTGCAGCCTTGCAAGAGACACGACTCCCAGATAATGGATCCCTAAAGGAGGAACACTACACATTCTTTTGGCAAGGGAAAAGCGCAGATGAACCCAGAGAACATGGGGTAGGCTTTGCTGTGAGGAATACACTGCTACAGATGATAGAACCACCAGCAGATGGTAAAGAGAGAATCCTCAAGTTGTACCTCTCAACAGAGGAGGGACCAGTCAACATCATCTGTGTATACGCTCCAACACTTCAGGCTAGAGTAGAAAGTACGACCGGAAACGCAAGCTCATGCGAAAAATTTCGCATTTCGCTGCGCTCCAAAGTTCAAGTTTGGTGAACTCTGACCTGCGTGTTCACATCACGTGAAGACGTGTGACCAGTAGAAGATCGATACGTCACTGCGTGACCTCTTTGTACAGAAATTAAAAAATGGAGGAAGCGCTAATTTTAGCCGTAATTCACAAATGGCAAAAACATAGAACAGTGGAGAACCTTCCCAGGAGTGGCCGGCCGACCAAAATTACCCCAAGAGCACAGCGACGACTCATCCAAGAGGTCACAAAAGACCCCACAACAACATCCAAAGAACTGCAGGCCTCACTTGCCTCAGTTAAGGTCAGTGTTCATGACTCCACCATAAGAAAGAGACTGGGCAAAAATGGTCTGCATGGCAGAGTTCCAAGACGGAAATTCAGAAACAAATGAGAAAGAAAGTAATTGAGATCTATCAGTCTGGAAAAGGTTATAAAGCCATTTCTAAAGCTTTGGGACTCCAGCGAACCACAGTGAGAGCCATTATTCACAAATGGCAAAAACATGGACTTTGGAGTGGCCTAGTCAAAGTCCTGACCTGAATCCTATTGAGATGCTGTGGCATGAACTTAAAAAGGCAGTTCATGCTCGAAAACACTCCAATGTGGCTGAATTACAACAATTCTGCATAGATGAGTGGACCAAAATTCCTCCACAGCGCACTCATTGCCTCATTGCAAGTTATCGCAAACGCTTGATTGCAGTTGTTGCTGCTAAGGGTGGCCCAACAAGTTATTAGGCCAAACACTTAAACACTTTTTTGATTGTGAACAGGTGTGGCAGTAATCAGGCCTGGGTGTGGCTAGAGAAATTGAACTCAGGTGTGATAAACCACAGTTTTAACAGGGGGGCAAACACTTCTTCACACAGGGCCATGTAGTTTTGGATTTTGTTTTCCCTTAATAATAAAAACCTTCATTTAAAAACTGCATGTTGTGTTTACTTGTGTTATCTTTGACTAATATTTAAATTTGTTTGATGATCTGAAACATTAAAGTGTGACAAACATGCAAAAAAATAAGAAATCAGGAAGGGGGCCAACACTTTTTCACACCACTGTATATATATATATATATAGAGAGAGAGAGAGAGAGTACAATATAATTACTATACACAAGTGTATTATTATTAAATTACTTAATGTTGTTCGTTATTTTATATTTTCAGAATCATTTTAAAATTAATTTTGCACACCTAAAGAACTTATAAAATTACCTATTTAAAGAGAAAAACCTACAGGACTTAAAGCACAGCACTTAAAAATGTAATATATATGTACAGTCAAACCAAAATGTATTCAGACACCTTGAACATTTCATTCATTAATACACTTTATTCACTATAGTAAAAAAAAATGGTAATAAAATATGACAGAGCCGAAAATAATCCTTGTGGCGATCCTCATCCAGCCGAAGCTCCTGAATTAAAGAATGGAACTCTCCCCGCTCATTCCGAGTCTGCTGCTGAACTTCACCTTCAAGGACTCGGAAGGAATGTGTTCACCTGCACACCAGAAGCGATGGGAAACTGTTTAACCTATCCCACCTGAAGGCCAAGACCAAGGTTCGCACAGTGCTCATCAGGGAGTTGCTGTTCGCATATGATGCCGCACTGAACTCACACACCGAAGAAGATCTTCAAAGTTTGATGGGCCAGTTCGCTCATCCCTGCAGGGAGTTTGGTCTGACTATCAGCATCAAAAAGACCAACGTCATGGGCCAGGAT
>NW_015512818.1:2436-3320 GCF_001515645.1 Sinocyclocheilus grahami | reverse complement strand
CAACTGGGGTCCAAAAAAGAATGTAATTTTTAGTTCATACATCATTTCTCTTTCCAACTAATTTAATGGAGATGTTGGAATAACCACAAATTTGTGAATGAAAAATATTGTTGAATCTGATTTTGATTTCACTGTAAGGTAAGGGAGTATGTGCTGGGAATGTCATCTATACCTACAGAGCAGAGGTATAAAATCCAGGGGTCAGAAAGTAAAAGTCCTGCCATATGTTTATTCCACCCATGAACTCTGATTTCACCAGAGGAAGAACCAAGTCATTCCTTATAATTAGTCACTTAATTATCTCACTACCTTAACTCTTTGAGGACTTGGGATTTGACTCGAGACTTGCTTGTGACTTGAAAGGAATGACTTGGTCCCATCTCTGACCTCCTGACTGAAAAACTGTGCTAATTAGCAAATCCAGGTGATTGGAACAAAATACTGAGGAGGTCTTTTACTTTCTGAACCTGGAACTTACACCTCTGCTACAGAGCTACTGTTTACTGAGGATGGGTCCCAGGCACTGGTAAAAGAGGAGTAAGTAGCACATGTATCTACAAGAAATGATAAAGGTTTGTTATCAAAAGTCAAATCGACAACAGGCAAACTGTACAGGCTGTTATTAAATGAAACATACAAACATACAAACAGACTCATTGTCCTTTATTTTATCCTCCACATGCCCTTCGCTCTGTAGACACCCATATTGTGGATTCCATGTGGTTGGGTATACAGTGATTCTCTTGGAGTGGCTTTTGGTTTTACTTTACCCTTTCGATTATCATACTTTTTTCTTTCGGCATTACAAGCCAATGGCCAGGTTTCCCACAACAGTGACTGTGTGGATAAGTGGCATTATTAACCATCGTGTGAGCAGGCGATTG
>NW_015512818.1:0-1248 GCF_001515645.1 Sinocyclocheilus grahami | reverse complement strand
GTATTTCCTCAGCGACCAGCACGGACCAGCTCTAGGCATGGCAAAGCAGATATCGTCCTCTTTTGGAAGCCCAAACAAACACACACCCGTCTTCACGACATGGCAGCAGCAACAATACTACAGCAAGAATAAAAGTTATGCCTTCTTTCTTTGCGTGAACATTTGGGTGGCATTATGCAAATCTTCCCACATAGTGACGTAGACATGTGGGGGGGGTGTTAGAACGAGGCGTTTTAGGTAGGCGTGGCTGACTCTTAACTTTTATAAACAATATCTCTTTGGATTTGAGACTTTAATTTTTGCAACTTTACAGATCTTCTTTATGCACCAAGTGCTTGTAACACTCCAAAGAGAAAGGAAAATTTTTAATTCGCATCATATGACCCCTTTAATTACAACCATATACAGTGAACCTGCAACACTACAGTACTATAGTTAATAATATATGTAAAATATAATAATTTTTAATCACTAGTTAATTGAAATAATGACAGAAAGACAACACTGCGACACAGTTTTGTATCATAGAATGCAATACCAGAAGCTTGCTTCCAACTGAGATTTTAGCGAAACCTCTGAATCTCTCAGATGCAGGTGGCCATTCTCACCCATGACGGCTTTATCTCCTGCATCTTGAAGCAAATTTATTAAATTCCTCCATAGCTGTATTTGAATCGTAGCCAAATCCAGCAGGATGAAACTGCCTGTGGTCCTCTGAAGCAATGATGGCATCTACAGTAGCATTTATAAGATCACAACAAATGAATGTGTAACAGGTATGGAAAGTAATGTTAATTTCATATGTAGAATTACACAATTCACAATGTATACCTGATATGCCTGTCTGTGTGTGCACCTTCCCCTTTAAATTTCTGACAGCAGCGTTAGTCTTAATTTCTTGTCTTTGCACCTCCTCTTCCCTTTCTGCACTGTCTCTGCATGGGAGAGAAAAGACAAGAAGGGCGAAAACACACTGTAAAGACTGTTTTATGTTTTATCAGGTATGCTGTTTTGTCACTCCTTTAATTTTGTATGCCAGTTTTATACCATTTTCTCTGTGGCCCTTTCTGCACTGTCTCTGCATGGGAGAGAAAAGACAAGAAGGGCGAAAACACACTGTAAAGACTGTTTTATGTTTTATCAGGTATGCTGTTTTGTCACTCCTTTAATTTTGTATGCCAGTTTTATACCATTTTCTCTGTGGCCCTTTCTGCACTGTCTCTGCATGGGAGAGAAAAGACAAGAAGG
>NW_015512817.1:0-8023 GCF_001515645.1 Sinocyclocheilus grahami | reverse complement strand
CGCTCTTATTAAAGCCTTGAATTTGGATCCCCACTTTGTCGTCACACTTCCCTCGTTACAGTTATATTGTGTGTAGTTATTGTGAAAATTACACCTATACTCCGCAAAAAAAAAACAGTCTGTGGCATCCAACCTGTCATTCTTAACACGAAAAACAGCAATAAAATGTAGGCTTATAGATGTTTTTGAAACTAATTGATCGATTTCATGAGACATTCATTTGTATTAAATTGTTCCATTTTTTTTTCAATATGCATTCAAATATTTATTCATATTTATTTCGTGCTGCAAATATTAAAGAGGAAAATATCATTGATTCACATGTCGCTTGAACTGACTGAGGCGAATATAGTTATCGCACTACAAATAAAAGAGCGCAAAACACATTTATTGTTTGTGTTTGATCTTCAAATTGACAGAAGGATGAGACTTTGTGTTATAATAAAAGTAACAAAGCACAAAGCTTATTGCGATTATTGGGTGGCTTTTGTGCTACAATGAATGGACTTGAAAACGTTTAATATTATTTCCAAGCATTTATACCGTAATTAAAGCAGCTTGTGAATAGTCACGTAACATTATTTACATCAGAAAAATCAACAATAAGTTAACTGAGTTGGAGCCCATATCGTTTGGGAGGGCCCGTACAAATGTTTTACATATGGGCCCGGAGCTGACTTGCTACGCCACTGACCTGAGCACATTTTAACTGAATCAAACTAACAAAAGATATCTCGCATTATTAAAATTTGAAACTATCCCCACTTTCTCCAAAGTTCCACCTTAGAGAGTTTGTTAATTTTCTCACAATATCACAAAAACCTGAGACGTTATTCCAATTACTATAATGTATTTTTTAGTCGACTTAACATCATGTAGTTCAGTTGTTTCAACTCAATTCCTTCTCATTACTTGATGCATTTTCTTTTATTTGATTAGACACAATTAAAGTTTAAATAGTATAAATTGATTTATAAAATGTATTATTTTAAAGTATTTTTTTTACATCTGCAAATTCAAATACCGTTTGTTTGCATTTTTCGTTGTTTACTTAAAGATTTAAATCCAAAAGCATAAATGTTTACCAATGTTTTACAATAATAAGTGATACATTGATCAGAATGAATGAATTTGTCAGGATTGAAAATTAGTCACAGAAATAAAGTGGTATGTATGGTTATTTCACAAAAGAAAGAGGACACACATACTTCGTATCTATTTGTTTATTTGTAATAATATTACCTGAGTAGCAGAGGGAGCTCCCAAACAAAAACTATGATTATGATGTATTTTATGACATACTGTGCATAGAACTAAATATGAACATCAGTCGGGTATAACGAGACGAGACGAGACTTACTGACTGATAAAATATGTTACTAAATAAATACATGATTTTGATAGCCATATAGATCATATAGATTTGTCTGATTTCTTCAAGTGGTCGTATTTACCATGTTTACTATAGTAATGGCTAGCGTGCATAGTCGCACTGCTTTTAAATATTTCTGCCTTGTATGGTGATCATAATCCACATCGTATGTCAAACACTCGCTGCTGTCTCAAAGTGAGTTTTGAGCTAAAATGATTTCAAAAGTCTTTAATGCTGGTGTTACAGCTGTTAACTATATGAAATAATCCGTGGCGCTGACGCTCTCCAGATGTAGAGAAACTCCACCTTTGTTCATAACCACTCCTCAAGCCCGAGCTGGCCCGCTTTGGCCCAAGATTTTCAGCTGGAACGCACTAGCACGCCCACTTTTGGCCCGACAGTGGAAATGAGATCTAAAACGGTGGCTTTCAACCAGGGGGCTGCCACTTACTGTGCAAATGTGTAGTATTTTACATGTGATGTCAAAGGCAGAGTGGTTTTGGGCATGAATATTTCACTTATCTGAAACTCAACGCAATTAAAAAAGTGGGAAAAAAAGTGGAAAAACATTTAGATTTAAGACACCAATTTTCCTGTGATCATAGTGGTATCTCAGGCTCTTCAAATTTAGGGGCACAATCAGTAAATAAGTAACAGTCATGGTCTGATAGCTAATGCAGGGCATATCCATGAAATAGTAGTTGTAATTGGAATGTGCAAATTAAACACATTAATGAAATTTAGTTGATTACTTTATTGTAATTTTGTAACTTACCTACACAATGCACTTAGCATTCGTATTTAATTCAATACTTTTGTATATAGCTCAGTATACAACACACTTTCAGTCTGTTCAACCCTTTATTGTAATGTTGTTTATCGCTCTCCAGCAGTTGTTCAGACTTTTCACAGAAGAAGCCAAAGCAAGGAGAGACCTCTTATGAGTAAGTACTTAAAAAACTACGGCAGAGCGCGTACACACCTCACGCACCGGATGCCTGTGCGCGCACAAAGACAGTTGGACATAGTCTTGTATTAGAGGTAAAACATGATATAAATACTGTTGGGTTTCTGGCACAAACCGATCGTTTCGTGTCTTAGGACATCAATGTGTCGTCACGAGCCGCAGGGTTTAATTTGGATTTGTCTGTGCGTGTTTTTTTTACTCTCATAGATTTTGTTTCATTGCCATGCATTATACGACTGACAGACTGCAACGGTTAAAGTTAAAAATCATCAAATGTGTTCTACTGAAGAAACAAAGTCACCTACATCTCGGATGCCCTGCGGGTATGCAGATAAACATCACATTTTCATTCTTGGGTGAACTATCCCTTTAAACATGGAAAATTCCTTTATGTGAAGTGAAACGTGAAGTTTGGGGCAGATCAGACATTGTAATTTTTTCTGTTTCATGGCGAAAAATTGAAATTTGTCAGGCCGCTTCAGACACGCCCTTCAACGAAAAGATCTTTGCAATTTAACACCACAAAGGGCTTTAGATTTGACTGACCAAATTTGGTGTTGATATGATTAAATCTCTAGGAAGATTTCCATTAAAATACAATGCCTGAAATTTTCATTTCAAGTTTATTTGTATAGCGCTTTTCATGATGTAAACCGTTGCAAAGCAGCTTTACATAAATTTTAAGTTTCTACATTATATTTAGTAGTAGCTTATCAGTGTTGATGTCCATATGGCAGAAATGCACAGTAAAAATCATGCACTTAGTTAATAATATGTAATCAAACAGACGGTGAACACTATTTAACAGGAACAATATTTATATAGCATTTATTTATCTTAGTTAATATTAAGTTCAAAACTTACTAATACATTTTTAAAATTTGAAGTTGCACCTGTTAAAGGGGTCATGAACTGAGAAACCAAAATACCCTTGATCTTTTGACATATAAGAGGTCATTGTACTATAAAAACATCCCGTAAGTTTCAGAACTCAAAATGTTGTTGTTAGTCTAAAAACAGCTGATATTGAAGGCAGTCTGCCAAAAGACTTTTTATATATTTTTAAAGCTCTATATTTAGAGCTTTTGGAATGTGCCTATATATGATGTAATAGTGTGGATAAGCACCGCCTCCGCAGAAGAAGATCGACATCACTGCCTGTTTAGCCCCACCCACCGATTCGCGCTTTGTGTTGACCAGAGAGGCAAGGTATATTCAAAAATATTGAAACTAAAAGCCAATGCTGTGTCTACTATATTGGATCTGACAATGATGTCGCAACAAAAGTGTGAGTAACTGTTTTCATTACGTGGTCACTATTGCATTGTCTGTTATTACATATTGTTTGATATGTATTGAGTTATTTATGTGTTTTAAACCTAAGCGGCATCCATCTATGAGGAATGAATGTAAGCTCTTAGCCAATCATTGCAGTGGGCATTTACTTCCAAGTCTACAATCCGCCACATCTATTTAAACAAAGCGTTCTGATGAGGAGATTAAAAACAGGACAGAAAATAGCCTATTACTTCTAAATTATGTTATGTAAAAATCTTGATGCATTAAATGTACCTCAGAGAACAATACAAAATAAAAACAAGGCAGTTCATGACCCCTTTAACATTTGTTAATACACTGTCAATTAACTAACTTTATTAACTATCATTAACTAAGATTAATAAATGTTATAGAAATGTTATTCATTGTTATTTCATTTTAGTTAATGCATTGTCAACAAATGAGATCTTACTGTAAAGTGTTACTTTTAGGATTAGAAAATGTTTATTTACTATTTATTCAAGTTTTTTAAGGTATCTAATATTTTGATACTTAATTTCCATGATCTAAATATTCTTAAAAATTTAAAGTTTGTTATTTGGAAGTGTGTAGGCCTTCTTGCATTATTATGCTGTTACATTATGATTATATATTCAGTGGCATGAAATGGTCTTTAAAATGACAATAATATCGCTTATCGCAATTATTTCTGAGGCAATATATTGCACAACAAAAAGTTGTTATCGTGACAGGCCTAACGCCTCGTTCTTTCCTCCTCAGATAACCTTGATGTACCGAGTTGCATGGGTTCATTGCTAGGGTTAACTTCGGCTGTGGGTGACCGAAGTTACTACACTACATCAAACTTATCAGGTAGAGCCAAGCTTACTGTCTTCGGTGTTGGCATGGAGAGCGATCGTATGTAATGAGTCAGGTGTTTCTTGACTGATTGAAGGTTGGCGAGTTGGCAGCCCTTCAGTACCTCACTTTGGTAGGCGAAAGCCGCTTGCAGGTTCGAAACATCTGCTGGATTCATTATTGGTGAAGTATTCTGTAAGGAGGGCGCTGAGGCCGAGTTAGAATCCATATGTGGGAGTTTATAAAGGGCAGTTTCAATAAACAGGAACGTGAAGACAGGCAGAGGGTCAAAACCAGAATAGCAGACCAATCCGTCAACATGCACATGGTTAATCCAAAAGGCAAAGGTCCAAACACAAACATCAGTCCAATCAGGCAATCAAAGCAAAGGGGTAATCCAGGTAATCGGTAGGCAGGTGAACAGGCAGAATCCAACACAGCACAGGCAGGCAGAAACAGTAGAGAAACGCTCAGTAAGGCAGATAAACTGGCAATACTTCACAAAGAGCATGAGCACAATTTCTGTGAGGGCTGCCTCTGCTGGCTTGGCATTACAGCTTGGTTGGAGGGAACGGAGACGTTACGTCAGTGACTGACGAATTGGGATCTCACCCGAGAGCCCAATCACCTTCGAGTGTTAACTAAACAAGCCAATGACAGTTGGCATGCGTGTTTCGCCACGTGCAACCCACCCCGCAGCGCGGGTATAAAAGGAGAGCGCGTGCAAACGCACATCAGTTTTTCACTGAGGAGCCGAGACTACGTGCCCCAGCCGTACAGCGGTGGTACAGCAACTTTGGCGACGGAACGTAACGTCTCCGTTCCCTCCTTCAGGGAACGAGGGTTACACAAGTAACCTAGACGTTCCCATTCAGTCAGTCACGTTCTACGTTACGTCAGTGACTGACGAATTGGGATCCGTATGGAAAACGCCACTATTGCTGACCCCCTCCAGTGCCCTGCGGAAGCCGGCAAGTCCCCCCACACCAGCTGGGGCGGAAGATAGGACAGCGGCTAGGCAGAGGTGTCCGCCACTGCTGTTCCATACAGTGGTACATTGGATAACACTGGGAAAGCGTACCCAGTTGGGACGCTACGGAAGCCACATCCCGCACATAGGAGGTATCATGTGGAATTACACATATGGACTGGCCCAGGGCAGTACTACATATGGAAGTCTCTGCGGTAGACTCAACCCACCTGGGGTGAGATCACTACACTGCAGAGATGGCAGTGAACGACTGCCAGGGAAAGACACGGGCTCACCGAGAGGGGAGCCGTACCGTGGAAGAATACACATGTGGGATCACCCGAAGGGGGAATCACTACACACAGGCACCTAGCCCAGCACAAGGGCTGACCTTGGGCATGCACACGAGTGCTGAGCCGGGCGTCTGGCGCTCCGCCACGCCTGACCGCCGAGGGTGCGGGAGGAACTCCACCAGGGTTCGCCATGGGGAACTGAATGAGGAGCACAAGAGCGCACGTATCCGGTCCGTAGAGGGGAATGGCGCAGCAAGCGTGATCGACACCGAGCAGGTCCGGTGTTACTGCCTACCTGAGGCGAGTACACGAGAGGACACGGGCTCTACACGGAGATTATAGAATCTCGCAAACGTGTTAGGCGTCGCCCAGCCGGCAGCTCTACAGATGTCTGCTATCGAGGCGCCCCGCGCCAATGCCCAAGAAGATGCCACTCCTCTCGTAGAGTGAGCTCTCACTCCGAGGGGGCATGGTAAACGTTGGGCCTGGTACGCCAAGACTATAGCCTCCACTAACCAGTGGGCAAGTCTTTGTTTGGAGACAGCCTTTCCCTTCTGCTGACCTCCAAAGCAGACAAAGAGCTGGTCTGAGGTCCTGAAGCTCCGCGTACGGTCCACGTAAATGCGCAAAGCGCGAACGGGACAGAGCAGAGCGATGGCTGGGTCTGCCTCCTCCCGGGGCAGCGCTTGCAAGTTCACCACCTGATCCCTGAAAGGCGTGGTGGGAACTTTGGGCACATATCCGGGCCGGGGTCTCAGGACAACGTGAGAGTTACCCGTCCCGAATTCTAGGCACGAATCGTCAACCGAGAATGCCTGCAGGTCCCCTACCCTCTTGACCGAGGCCAAAGCGGTGAGGAGCGCTGTCTTTAATGACAGAACCTTAAGCTCTACTGACTGCAGAGGCTCGAAGGGCTCCTCCTTCAGGGCCATGAGGACCGAGGGGAGATCCCAAGAGGGTAACAGGTGAGGGCGCGGAGGATTCAGCCTCCTTGCCCCTCTGAGAAACCTGATGATCAGGTCGTGCTGTTTACTACCGCTGGAGGTAGGCCACCTAGAACCTCCGCGTCCCGTCCAGGGACCATAAGTGTAGATTCCACAAGTCTGGACGCGGGTGCCAGAGGGTGCCCCCTCTCTGAGAAAGGAGATCCCTCCTCAGAGGAATTCGCCAAGGAGGGGCTGTCGCGAGGAGCATCAGTTCGGGGAACCAAGTCCGACTGGGCCAATATGGCGCTACCAAGAGGACCTGCTCCTCGTCCTCCCTGACCTTGCACAGTGTCTGTGCGAGAAGGGTCACTGGGGGAAACGCATATTTGCGTAGGCCCCGAGGCCAGCTGCACGCCAGTGCGTCCGTGCCGAGGGGTCCCTCGGCCAGGGAGTAAAACCACTGGCAATGGGACGTGTCCGGGGAGGCAAACAGGTCTACCTGAGCATCCCCACAGCATCTCCAAATCAGCTGGACTGTCTCGGGGTGGAGTCGCCATTCTCCTGGAAGGGCGGGCTGACGTGAGAGCTCGTCGGCTGCACGATTGAGCTCGCCTGTGATGTGAACGGCGCGAAGCGACCTCAGATGCTTCTGACTCCAGAGGAGGAGATGGCGGGCGAGTTGCGATGGGAGCGTAGAACGCCCTGGTGGTTGATTGTCCGTATGGACCAGTACGTGCTTGTCGTGTAGCAGCGATCTGAAGCGGCGCAGAGCCAGCCATACTGCTTGCAACTCGAGGCAGTTGATATGCCACTGCAGCCGGGGCCCCGACCAGAGCCCCGCAGCTGCATTCCCATTGCACATGGCACCCCAGCCCCTGGCAGAGGCATCTGTTGACACAGGCAAGGCAAGATCTGTCCACGGGCTGAGGGTCTGACAGCAGAACGGGGTCACAGAAACCCGGTAAGTGCCATGTCGCCATGCCCATCTCGGGACCCGGTCGTGAAGCCAACGCTGAAGCGGTCTCATATGAAGCAACCCGAGCGGCGTGACAGCGGCTGCGGATGCCATATGCCCCAGGAGCCTCTGAAACTATTTCAGTGGAACCGCCGTCTTGCACTGGAAGGACCCCAGGCAGTTCAGCATCGACTGTGCACGTTCTACTGAGAGACGTGCCGAGAGGTTGACCGAGTCCGGCTCCATGCCGAGAAAAGAGATCCTCTGCACCGGGGAGAGTTTGCTCTTTTCCCAGTCGACCGTGAGGTCGATCGCTGCGAACCAATCGAAAGGACGGACGCATTGAAAGATGCGTTTACGCGTCAACATCCTGAACGGGAGCTTGTGAAGGGCCCGGTTCAGCA
>NW_015512816.1:6841-8023 GCF_001515645.1 Sinocyclocheilus grahami | reverse complement strand
ACAATAGACCGTTGTATGTACAGGTATATTATGTGCAAATTGAAACATAATATCCAGTTAATTTTGATGAGACAATCTGGTTGCAAATTGTGAAGTTGTATCAGATAGTAATATCATGATACATGTACATGATTACACAATTACTTTATTGCTAGTGATTTACACTGAAACAGCAAAACATTTAATTTATATGGTGTATAGTTTTTAGAAATATATTTGTAAAAAAAAAAAAAAGTCTAGACCTGAATGAAATACAAATAACACCTTAAAATGGTTTTGAATTTAGCATTTTATTTTTAATATGTTCAATTGAAGCAATCATCATTTACACTCATATTGTTTGAAAACTGTATTACTGACTTTCTTCTGTCTTAGTCACTCCTCTTTCTTCCGAACACAAAAGAAAATATTTTGAAGAATGTTGGTATTTATCGTTGGTATTTGGTTACCAACATTCTTCAAAATATTTTCCTCTGACCTTCGTGCCAAATCCGACATTTCTCAGAATATCTTGTATGCTGATAAATGAGTAAATGACAGAATTTACGACATTTTACTAAATTCAAAATAATTGTTCGAGATTATGTTGTAAATTCAAAATAATTGTTATGATGTGTTCATTCAAATGGTAATGCATTTGGGTCTAGACCTTCTTTAAACATATTTCTCACAATATTTCTCAGCATAGAACGACATGATGGTGAGTAAATGATGACAGAATGCACTTTTCGGATGAACAATCTCTTCAAATTCAAGTGTTTCCCGTGATTTTACAGAATATCGCTCCCTGTAAATGTGCCTTTTTTAATACACAGGGTTTGGTTACACAAAAGGTACAGAAAGCACATAGCCTCTATTCTCTGTTTAAATAAAGAGGGGTAAAAATCATAGATTGTGTGGGGAGAGAGGGAGCGTGTGGAGATGCTCTGTGTGAAAGTTCCCGGATGAAGGTGTAACGCCATCTTTACTCCACCATTCAAGTCGCAGCTGTTGCTCGCGTAGGCCTGCCGGTGAACTCACACTCCTCCTTTACTCCCTATCTCTCACAAAACACGCTCGCCGCGCGCTGTCCAACATGGGTGACCGGGAGGATTTGGTGTACCAAGCCAAACTCGCCGAGCAGGCGGAGAGATATGATGGTAAGAGGCACTGAGAGGTAACGGGAACGTTGTTTTTTTTTTT
>NW_015512816.1:4393-5720 GCF_001515645.1 Sinocyclocheilus grahami | reverse complement strand
ATGCTCTAAGTTTATTGCATAATATGCATGCAAGTATTTAAGTAGTTTGAGAGCGAAGGTAACTATTGCTATATTAGCAGCAGTGCTTTGTGCGAGTGGGCGGACACTAAAGAGTTCTTTAGATTTTTTTGCTTGTCCTTATTGGATATTTCTCTGCGGAATCATGGGTAATGTAGTTTTTCTACCAGAAATTCTGCTCAATTAATTACAAAATGTGGCTGATGTCTTCAACAAAAGCAATCTCAATTAGGCCTATAAGTTATTGTTCAAAGTCAAGTTACCTATGGAGAAAACTTCCGGAACCCGACTGTACTTTCTGACTGACTGAAAACCTTGTATATTTCAGCCGTGTTTGCGACTTGTATTCTGTTGTAATTAAATCCAATCGGCAAAATATCCATCACGTTCATTTTCGATTTTTGCAGAAATGGTTGACTCCATGAAGAAGGTGGCTGGGATGGATGTTGAGCTAACGGTTGAAGAGAGAAACCTGCTCTCTGTGGCCTACAAGAACGTCATTGGTGCAAGAAGAGCATCCTGGAGGATAATCAGTAGTATCGAGCAGAAAGAGGAGAATAAGGGTGGAGAGGACAAATTGAAAATGATTCGGGAATATAGACAAACGGTAAGACGTGTGCTAACTAACGTTCATTCACATGACTAGAATGATTAGTTTTACACTTTTTAACCTTTGAATTTTTCATGTCCAGGTTGAGACTGAATTGAAATCAATCTGCAATGACATCCTTGATGTATTGGACAAGCACCTAATCCCAGCTGCAAATTCAGGAGAGTCCAAGGTCTTCTACTACAAAATGTATGAAAGCCATGAGTTTTTTTTCTAAGTGAATCTCAGGATGAATCTTAAGTGACATAATGAGGTCACGGCTTTATTTCTACATGTTTTAAACAGACCTTTTCTTCCTTTGATGCATCAGGAAGGGCGATTACCACAGGTATCTCGCAGAGTTTGCCACAGGAAACGACAGGAAGGAGGCTGCAGAAAACAGTTTGGTTGCTTACAAAGCTGCTAGTGATATTGCAATGACAGACCTTCAGCCTACACACCCTATTCGCTTGGGTCTGGCTCTTAACTTCTCCGTATTCTACTATGAAATCCTCAACTCTCCCGACCGTGCATGCAGGTTTGTTTTCTGGGTTTTGGGGGTTTTCAAAGCATATATAAAATATTTCAAATCACTTAACGTGAAGTACAACAGACAATTACAGTTTTGTAAATGTCTCTCCATCATTTTCTTATGTGACCCTGGACCACAAACCTAGTCTTAAGTTGCTGGGGTATATTTGTAGCAATAGCCAAAAAAAA
>NW_015512816.1:0-604 GCF_001515645.1 Sinocyclocheilus grahami | reverse complement strand
TAATACCATTTTCCAAAACACAGCAACTCATTTGTAGTGGTTCAAATACAGACACCGGTGTGCTCTTATTTTACAACAGACAGACAGAAATTTGTAGTCGTGACTTTTATTTTGAAACAATTCCGGCTCTCATGGAAACTCCGCCCTTTGTTAAAGCGTTAGCAGGAAGTTCCTACTAAAAATATCCCGACGTCAGGCTAAAGAAAGGATCCGACTCCAGGCGGACACATTTTAAGATTTCATGTGTACGTCAAGGTGCCTTCGGAAACATGTCGGGACAGAGGGGAAACAGTCTGTGTTCGTGGCATAAACTCTCGCTCTTGGTTTCATCTCTGCTTTTTGTGTATATCAGCTCGATCAACTCAGTTCCTCTAGACGAGCAGAGAGATCAGGGGCCAGAGACTTACAGCGAATACTACAATTACGACCAACTTACTGTCCTTCTCAAAAGTCTCGCCCAGAAGTACGCAAACATCGCAAATCTGACCAGCATCGGCAGATCCGTTGAAAACAGGGAGCTTTGGGTGATGAGAATCACCAAGGAACCCACTGCTGATGTACCAGGAAAACCCAAATTCAAGTACGTGGGCAACATGCACGGAGA
>NW_015512815.1:7011-8025 GCF_001515645.1 Sinocyclocheilus grahami | reverse complement strand
AACGCTTTTTGTAAAATGTTTGCAGCAAAAATAAATTAATAAATACGTTTTGAATGTATTTTAGCATAGGCTACGCTTTTTTATTTAGGTGAAATATATTTGATAGTTTAAAATAATTTTGTCGTAAATCGTTTGACTTAAATGTATAGATTATAATTCCTATTATGATTCCTATTTTTTATTTTTTTAAATTACCACACGATTTACAGTGTACGCCTATCGAAATGTTAATAATTATATGGACTGTAAAGTAAATAAAAACACTGAACTAAATAAAAACTGATTTGAAGAAAAGGCCCCCGAGCAGAGGAATTTTTCTAAGATGTATTAAAACACTTTCTATGTAAATATTAAACAAACCGAGAGAATGGTTATCATGCTCCTCATCAAATGTGCATTGTGAACATTGGAGTGCTCGGTTTCTCCGTTAAATGAAGGCACACTGTCAATCAGACACTGCTGTTTACACGGTTTTATCTGCGGGAGAAAGTACACACTTGAGCTCTGGAGAGGGGGATTGTGTCTCCATGGCATCGCGTTTCAATAGTGCAGCTATACACTCCTGCTTTGAGACTGTCTCTGTTTAGAGGTTTCACAGTCTTTTAAAAGAAGAGAAGAGCTTAATATCATCTCTCTTTAGCTTAAAGTGCCGATAAGACTTTCAAATGTTGTTATGAAATTATTAGCAAATTTACTTTTGTAGCAATTCTTTTTTAAATATGTGAAGTATTCAAATGCATTAATAATTTGTTAACATATTAGCCTGCCTATTTATTATTGAAGTTATTGTGGAACTGTTGATAATTAGTTGGTATTGTACATGCAAAATGTGTTTTAAATTAGGTCACAATATCCCAAATGCTATGGATAAAAAAAAAAAACTATTTAATGCAAAAAACAAGCAAAACTTAAGAATAAAATAACATTTATTTTTTGCAAAATTTACACAGAGAAATGTACACTTCGCAGCGCTGCAAGGTTTCAATCAACATTCAATCGTTTTACATCTTTTTT
>NW_015512815.1:4041-5469 GCF_001515645.1 Sinocyclocheilus grahami | reverse complement strand
CCTGGATTGTATGAGAGTGAAACTAGAAATTCAAGTTAGCACTACTATTTGTATAACATACACTTTATAAATATGCAATTTAAAAAATATATCTTTTTCAAAGGTACTTTACAGCGCATTTGTTTTTTAAGTGGATATCTCTTTGCATATTCAAAAAGTTTCTGATGTTTCATTAGAGGTTCTTAAGATTCTGTATAACATTGCATTAAAAAAGTGTTATAAGAAAGTTTATAACTGGAACATTTATTTTGAATGAATGTATATGAGTATTATTTATCCACCTACCAGGGTTTGTTTCGTTGTTAACCGGGCAAAAGACCTCATAGTTTTGCCGGGGAGGTATGATGCCGTTGGCAGCGGCCAGGGCCAGACCCTCTGCTGTGCCGTAGAGCAGCTGAAGTTCTCTTGCCTCATTCTCCTCCTGCGCCTGCTGTCTGCGGAGCGCAACCTGGGCGGCCATGACGCGCTGTCTCTCAGCGATGAGAGTGCATTTGGCACACATGCAGTCCTTCCATCTGCAGTAGCGCTTATGCCCCTTCAGCGCGGACACCACGCCGTGGTTCCTGCACCGGGCGCACTTGGGAGTTCGTGGATACTTCTCCGTAGCGCGAAGCAACAGCGGCGGGCCCCTTAACAGGTTACCGGCCATGGAAACCGGGATGGAGGCGGCAACGGCAGCGGCCGCAGCAGCGGCGCCAGGATGAACCTGCGACCCTGCCTGGGAGGCGGGTGGGATATCTGGACGAAGATCCATATTCTCCGAATCAACAAACAGCTGATCGATAGGTTAAAATACGTGCGCAACCGAAGTCTTCGATCGGAGACGTTTCATAAACATTGAGCAGAATCGATACACGGCGAATTTCTTCAGCACAGCACTTGACGAAGAACACAGCCCGAATGCCAGTGTCCAAGAAGAGATCAGAAAAGACTTTTGATTGCTTATGAAAGTGCTCTTTCCAGTGAGGTCTTCGACTTGTTGCGCGCAGTCCACAAGCAGCCCAATAAACTTCTTTTAGAAATTAAACATACGTTTAACACAAACCAAATCAAGTAAAAACACAAACATCCATCGAAGGCAGTGCAAAACTATCTTTAAACTCAATGATCAGCCGACAGTCTGAGAGAGAGCAGAGTTTGCTGCTGGAGCCAGTGTGAGACACTAACTTCCTCGAGAGATCTTCAGTGGATACACATCACTCTCGGATCTATTGTTGCGCCCACGTTTTCATTAGACAAATTTGACAACAATGTGGCGCCTGTCATTGGCCAAAGGGGGAAGGAGCGATCTGATTGGCTTGTCACTTTTTCAACTGTGTCCACCTGCGTTCTTTTCTCAAATAACAAGCATCACGCAGAGCTAAAACATAAAACTTTTATGATAAGGAATTATTTACTAAAATACAGGCAATAGATCCTGTAAGACAA
>NW_015512815.1:2439-3002 GCF_001515645.1 Sinocyclocheilus grahami | reverse complement strand
AAATGTTTGCTTGCATCTGCTAAACAAATCTGCTAGACAACAATACACTTAAATCTGAATATTTGGCAAATCGCCAAATAGATTTGTATTTTTCAAAGAATTTAAAGCAGATCCCTACGGTTCTCGTATTTGGTTCCTGGACTTTGAATTTCTCGCCCCCTTCGATAAAGTGATGTGGGCTTGTACTGTTTCCCTGTCGCTCGGTTTCTTATTGTTTGCACACTCAAATCACAGTAAGCAAATGCCATCTGTCCCCCCCGCCGCTCTCATCTGCACCTTTAATTACCCAACCAGCACACTAATAGAGACGATATTAAACTAAAGCTTTTTGACATTCAAAGTCATTATCTCTGCAGCGATCTCACGCGACTGAAAATAGACATCCCGAGATCATTACAAAACCGCAAGCAGGCGTTGATTGTTCATGAACTGAGAGATGATGAAAGCACTGAACAATTGTGATCTTTTGACAGATATGAGAACATAGTGTTCTGTCGATGATATATAGTCACAACTTTCGGAATGTAACTAACTCAAAGTAAACGACTTAGATATAATTTTTT
>NW_015512815.1:0-282 GCF_001515645.1 Sinocyclocheilus grahami | reverse complement strand
ATGGTTGGGGCTTTGAGCTGCGCCGACTCAATTGGCCTTGTTTTTTAAACTTGAAGTGTTGAGCACAAAGACCGGCCTCCTAAATGTCACAACCGCTCCAAGTGGGGCTCTGCAGCGCGATGCTGTCTGAAAAAAGAAAAAGAACACAATTATGAAGCAATAATTACTCTGCTTCTCTTCGCACGCCACTGCGTCTATTCAGGCCCCTTTAGCCCCATTTAATGCTTTATCCTCCTTCACGATAATCCGAATACCACAGCTTTATTATTTTTTCTTCTCCCT
>NW_015512814.1:4942-8044 GCF_001515645.1 Sinocyclocheilus grahami | reverse complement strand
GGCTCTTCACTTCCACTGTTGAGCCAACCTGAGACCAGAGATATATAACATTATGACTTTTCATGCAATAAACTTGTCACACAAAGCAGTTTATACAATATTCAGTAAAAAAAGAGCCAACTTTTCTTTTAGAATTAAACATTGTGTATGATATAAAGCACTTTTGCCTTATAATTAAGAGAGTGCACAAGGTGTTCAGTTTCTTCAAACAGTAATCCAGCCATAACTGTACTTATTCACTGATACTCAAAATTAACATGTTAAGTGCCAAATTTCAGAGAAAAAAATTTGGCTTTTGCAAGTAAACAAATACAGAAGTAGTCGCCATTCTGTCTGTTAACCTGTATTATAACATAATACATGATTTTAATCACATTGTAAGAAAAACTGAAACATGCTCATCTTGTACATAAGGTTTGTTTGAGACAATGACATACAGTTTTAATCACAAATTATGCAAGTGAAAAAAGTAAAGATTTTGGCCAGTAGGAAATACTAACAGACAGTTAATTTTCTCAGGTAATTCGGTATTAACAGGCATGGAAGAAAGTTCGGTTTAAACATGGCTACAACCGAGCTGTATCTTCTTATAAGTGTTGCATGAGTAAGAAATAACCAGTCGCTTTATTACAAGCATTACAGGAAACTTCATTTGAATTAACTGCAGAGTCAATGTCCAAAAAATGTCTCTCTTACCCTTAAGGGTCCTTTGACTTGGTCATCTTGGACGACTTGTGAGGTGCTGTCTCCTTTAAGCACAACCTGCAAACAAAAACGGTATAAAATATAGAAAAGTTCACCAAAGCATGATGATGAGAGCAAAATGGATGGGAAGGCAGTAGCAGTATAGTTCAGCGAAGGTGAATAATCTGGTTGTGAAACAGACATCGTGTTCTTCATGATCTCTCTCAAACAAGCTTCTTAGTGAGTGTCTACGTACACTGTGAAGAGCAACTACTTGGAATCTCCTTGCAGTCAAACTTAAGAATGTGCAACACAAACTTCAGGCACGTGTCGCTCTGTTTTACCCAAGGCTGTCTTGTTTCAGTCGGATAATAGTCGTAGAATTCAGTCGGATAATACAAGAACAGTCCACAAACTAAGATCTTAAGAAAACATTGATGACGTACAACGAGGTCTTGCAAAAACAGAAGAGTGTGGATTAACCTTAAAACAACATACTTATGATTGGTAGGTGCCGATCCAAATTAAGCCATTTGTAAGCTTATTGTTCGTTCTCACAACATAAATGAGTTTCTGTCTTATTGACTACTCTATATAGAAAGATGGACGTTTTATACAGGAGATGCTTGAATGGTCTGCGGAGCTGGTTCACAAAGCAGAATCATCACCTCCTGCTTTTCTTTTATGGGCCTGCTATGTTACTAAATCTTGCATTGTGAAGTGCATCAAACACTTCTGCAATAAAGCAACACAACCCTTTTATAATAACCAATCTGTGTATTATCACCAGCAGAAAATGACACTTTTGTTAATCCTCCATGTCATCTGACACTGGCTTGACAGATAAGATGCATTGCACTCTGAACTTACTCCTTCACAAATGTTTTTTTTTTAGAAAGCTACAGAAAAAGCTCTAAAAAGATTGTTAGATGACTGATGATGCACATTTAAAGAACTACTTGATGGGGACAAAGTTTAAAAAGTATAAGTTACAAAGCGATATATACAATATGGCAAATCTTAACTGTTTCGACACTTATATTGTTGCAAATCAAACTGTGTTATTGCCCAGTGATATAAAGTTGGATATATAGTACACAACTTTATCCACCTGTACAGTATACTCACATTTAACAATATACTATATAGTAAATCTCAACTGCTTGATTTTATAGATCATCACAAAATGGAACTATATTGTCGCTCAGCGATATATTTAAGATGACTGATAGCTGACAATGCACATCAAGAACTATTTAACAGGGACAAAGTTTTAAATGTTTAAGTTTCAAAGCAATATATACTATATAGCAAATCTTAACTGTACGATTGTTTTATCATCACAAAATATTACACATATTATCACCCGGCTATATTCTGCTAAATTCTGACTATAAAACATTAAGATATTACAGACATTAAAATCACGATTTGCTTTAGAGCTGCTTTGAAACAATGCGTATTGTGAAAAGCACTATACAATTAAAACTGACTTGACAAGATGAACAGATAAGACTTATATCTTACAGATAGATTAAACTTACCTTAACTTTCACAATGCGTTTAACAGTCTTGATTTTTGCCTCGCAGAAGGCACCACGGTACTTTGCGCTCACATCCGTCCCCACAGTCAGGTAGGCAGGTTCATCTGCTACCTGTGGACAGTGTAAATATCATTAAGGCGCACAGACAAATTCATACAAATACTTACTCTCTGCATAGTTATGGTTATGAAAAGCGTGGGCAAAAACACCTAAGAATACTTTAAAAAGTAACAGCAACAGCACTCAAATGTTATGAAAACTACCCTTTTGGTTATTCTGAAAGCACCTAACGTTACACAGTCCGACTACCCCAATCATTGAACTACTGAGCTTTTCTGATCACAATATCTATAAAGACCCCATCCATACGTGATTCATTCACTGAAGTGTTTTGTTCCAGATGCTTGTTAGGCTTCATTCAGGGAGGCGTCGCCTATCAGAACTGCAGAGGACCACAGACTCACCTTCATCTTGATGGCTATTTGAGGGAGTCCAGCTCGAATGGTTTTGACTGCTGAAACAGAACAACACACACGCATAAAGAAACGGAGTCACGATCTGGCGCCATGTGCTAAAAAACGTGTCATATGTAACGTTATACGTGTGAAGGATTTGACAGCACAAAACAAATACACACAACAGAGAAAATGCTAAAGCAGCTAACGCGGCTAGCCACTTCTCGTCCTCCTTCCTTCAGAATTATCAAATAAACAATACCAACCCATCAAAACACAGCTTTAACTGCCTCACCGTGACTTTACCTCCAATCCGAGCCACTTATGATGTCTTGATGGTGTAAAAACAAAGCACGGAGTCACTGAAGGAAAACATAACCCCTTCAAACCCTGCGTGTTTCCTTCCCGCTTCACTCACT
>NW_015512814.1:3543-4932 GCF_001515645.1 Sinocyclocheilus grahami | reverse complement strand
GTCCTGCACCATGTCAGCCCCTCCACCATCCACTAACCCCACATTTCCCTCACTTAACACTGTATTTGCCGAGGTATCGAGTTCGAAGATCGACAAACTGACAGTTATGACTGTTACTGACGCCTGTCAATCAAATTGTGACGGTTAAGCTAAATATAGTGAAGCTGTTATGGCGATTTAAACTGTTCGTCGGGTTAGTTCCGCAACATTTACGTGAGGCGACTTTTCCCTTCAGACTGAGTTACAAGTTTTTGGCTATAAACAGGTCGATTTCCGGTGGTTAGTTTAAGGAAAAGTCGTCGGCTAAATCCCGGATCCTGTGAGAAAACAAGCCGACTAGCTGTGACTAGGCTCTGCCATTCAATTTTTTTCTCTTCGTCGCCTAAATACCTTCGCTGGAAACCACGGGGAAACGACAAATATGACTGGATTACTTTCAGACTAGCGAGTTTACATAAAGCGGACGAGAACATACGGGTTTAATGACGCGAAATCGGTGTTTGAATGTGGTGTGGAAATATATATGTGTACTTACATGCTCCTATATGACTGCTTCAGCTCAGCATTCGACTAGGTTGCAAAGGCATAGGACGAAATAACAAGCTGTTGAGCTGAGGTTTTGTTTCTCGGATCCCTATTGGCTGCCGGGGCCACTGTGGGCAAATTCCGAGCATTGCGATTGGCTGCCCGCTAAGCAAAATTCTATTGGCTAAACTGAAGCGCGTAACCTGATTGCCGAGTACGAAAGCGGCGCTGCGAATTACGCTTTCTCATTGGTGTTCTTTGATTCTCACTCTTTGCAAATACAACAGATCCACGCTGATCTCCGATTGGCTACATGTTTCCTGTGCTGCGTTGTCCACGGTTTTGATTGGTCGAATTGACTCGGAAGCGTCCCGACTGCGAAGCCCATTGGCTGAAAGGATGTATGGGAACGGAGCTTCATTTCAGAGGGAAAGCTTCTGCTCATTCTGCGCATGCCGAGGAGAAGAGAGAGCGTTCGCCATTTTGTACCCAACGTAATTATTTTCGCATTCTGGACTCGGAGCCCGTGAGATTTCGCGGTGAGCGCTGTGACTTCTTTTGTCTGCTTTTCTAGTCAGACCGAATAACCTCAGCGTCGTTCTAGCGTAAATGTGTTCTTTATGTGATTCGTATTACAATTGTTTTACCAATAAATAATTTTAAGCGCGGCCGTGAAGAAAAGGTCAATTGAAGGCAACGGTAATGGCGTCTTTATGTCGTTGCTGTGGAGAACGTCTGGCGTCATGGGTTTGTTAGCCACGTGACCGGAACAGCGCGCCAAAGTAAGCATGTGTGACAAGATGCTTATACAATACCACCTGCGGGGTTTCAAATGATTATGCATGATTAGATTGTTACTGAAAT
>NW_015512814.1:2300-2958 GCF_001515645.1 Sinocyclocheilus grahami | reverse complement strand
TTCATTTAAAGGCTTCTGCTTAAATGTTTGAAACTAGTTTTGTATTAAGTATGCTTAAGTGACAAATGGTCTTGAACTTTGATCACAAGGCTATACTTGTACCTCCACATGTGTGTAAATCTTTATTCATATCGATATCAGTGGATTACCCTCAGAACTGCTGTAGTGGGAAGGATGTTCATTAAAGTATCATGTTCAGTCTAGTCACTTATTTAACTCTAATATTACATCATGCAGGCATGCTTGGGTTACAATATGATGGATAGCAATTTTAAGTAAATTCTAACATACTGGGTTTTGCTTTGAGGCTCCATATGTTGATGGCTAACTAAGTTCAGGGTCAAGTCCTTGCAGCGTACTGCAGATAAACTGTTTATCTATACCCAAATGCATGTTGTATTTAGTGCCTTATACGGAACCTAGTAATATTCATATTCTTCTGACAGGGTGTGCATAAATATCATTCAATTGACGCCACTGAATTTCTAAAAGAGAAGGAGGATCCTTTGCCTAAGCTTGCTGTCCAACTAATGTACGGTAATTATGGCAATTTAGGAATCTGAATCAGAGCTTCAGTCTCTTTTATAAATCGTATTTATTGTTAAGTCTGAAAGGAAAACACAGGACTACATTAGTCCATTACAAAACATAAAAAAAA
>NW_015512814.1:0-379 GCF_001515645.1 Sinocyclocheilus grahami | reverse complement strand
AAAAAAAGCCTGTCATTACCTTCTCCAACCCAGCTAAGCTCCAGCTCAAAGGCTTTGTCTTTCACCTCATCATGAACGATATAGATACTGAGTAGAGATGACAGACAAATACACAAAACAATAGTTACTACATTTTGTAAATATAAAGTGGTTTAATTTGTTATGGCATGATGCTATAAATGTTTTATTCAGAGTCCCACAATCATGGACAACTTGGAAATAGCAGTAAAGTTTAACATTTTAAGGCATGGAAGATTCACGGAATTAAATTCATTTCTATTGTGTATAATATACAGCAGGTAAAATAAGTATTGAACACGTCACCGTTTTTCTAAGTAAATATATTTCTAAAGGTGCTGTTGACTTGAAATTTTCACCA
>NW_015512813.1:0-6135 GCF_001515645.1 Sinocyclocheilus grahami | reverse complement strand
TCAGGTCAGTACTAAATAAACAATAACATGCATTTTGTATGATCTGTCTTATTTTGGTAAAATTAATTTAAACATTTAGCAGATTCTGCAAGTTGTATGTAAACTTTTGACTTCAACTGTATATATACAGTATATCTTCTGTGGAGGGCTCAGGACCATAAAATGTTCGTCCAATCATTGCATTCAGTTTGTATACAATTATAAGATGTGCTACCTGCTTGTATTTGCATATCTCCGCCCAGCCAAGGGCGAGTGTCTGGGGCGTGGCTACTGTAGCGGGCTGAGCCAGAAGGTGTTTAGCCCATAAATATGTATGTATAGATTAGCCGGTGTGGAAAAAGAAATTCAGATTCCGCTACAGAAATTCAAGCCCAAATTTCAAAACTTGCCAAAATATACAGAGACAGAAAAGGGTAAACATTGGTAGTGTATTTACAAGCTAGAGGAATTTGATAGAATGTTTGGGTTTCATTCGATACAACAAATTTGTGTCTTCTCGACAGGTAAGATCAATTTCAAGTTAAAAGTATTCCTAATATGTTGGATATTTTATTGAAAATAGCCTATTTTTCATTGTAATTTTTTTCACTTTTATAGACCCGTAAGCACTGTTTGTGATGTTTTAGTTGAGGGAAGCGTGGCACGTGAAAGTGGCATTGTTTGCGAAGGTTGTTTGAAAGTTGTTGTACATTTCCAAACAACTTTAATTTGTAAATAAACATAGGAAATTAATATCAAAGCTTCAGAGTTAAGAACAAATGTTACAGCAAAAAATTGTTGCATACATCCCTGATTTCCCCTACTTCAAACCAAACAAGTGCACACACTGAAATTTTGCTCATCAAAATACATGATCATTTTCAGGGACTCTTTCTAAGGTATTGAAAAGTATAAAGTTATCATAAACCTCCAAAGATACCTTTTTTAATTTACAGAGATAATTCAATTTAACTCAGTATTTTGACCCAGGGCTGGGCATCCAAGTTGTCATTCAGTCCAGATACAGGCTTAGCATCCAATATCTCTGAAGAGGAAGCGGGTTGGAAAGTGATTGAATGGCAGTTTACACCAAAGATGCCTGAACATGAACTTTATTTATTTTGATTGGGCAGCTTTTCTCTTCACAACAGTCTGGAGCTTCACTGCATTGCCTATTTCAATGTGGAACAAATTTAATGCTCTATTTGTGTCATCTCCCCAGGGGCCATTGAATAGACAGCAGGCTGCATATCACCCTCACTTATGGTCACAACCAAAGATCAGAAACAAATTTGTAAAGTTTTTCAAAAGTCTAACGTGAAAAAAACTTGCATTTTTATGTTAATAAAGATAGTGAGAGTGTTTTTATGAAAGAGCTTAAGCCCAAAGGAATAAACTACAGTCACTTGGTTTTGGAGCAATTACAATGAAATAGGAAACAAAACACAATATTTGTGGGGGGGTTTATATAAAAGTACAAGAATGGAGAATATTTATACAATGACTGTCTGAATGGAGCATTTCAGTCATAATGACTGAAGCATAATCCCTCCACAACTGTCCTAATATTGCCATGGATTTGCTCTGGGTCACTTAATCCATGGAGGAGAATGCTAAAGCTCATTGTCATTATGGGCTGGCTGGAGCATAGAATTGAAAGTGTAGTAGGGTATATTGGGGCGACAACATAACATAATGGACATTCTTAATTCATCCCTGTGTGCTATAGAATGTAAAGATGTAAATAACCTATCAATTTCAATTAGGGAAGTGGTCCTTGTTGCCATGAAGTTGGTACCTATTATACTCTATATCTTTGGTTTGAAACACTGCTTTGTTTTGTGATGGGGGGCAGGGGGGTTTTGTTACTCATTGTAGGAGTAAATATCTATCATCATAACCGGGACACCCTCAGGGTAAAGAACATGGATGACACAGATGAGCACCATCCAATTGTTTTTGCTGAATCGCCAGAGTGTTTCATTGGACGGATTCGGATATCTCGCAGGAGGGGAAACCCCTGTGCCCCTGCGCCCATGGTCTCCTGACCTGCTTTTAGCATTTCACAACACTGTCCGAAGATCAAAACGAACCCCAAAATCACTTCAGTCCAATTGCGTTTTTGCCATCATTCTGTTTCGTGAGAAAGTCACGTGTTGTGACATTGTGTTCACATGACTTCATCTTCTAGCCAATTGGATGCCACCTTTCAATCTGAGTTAACCGAGAAGATAGGGTAAAATAATTTTCCCTTTGCCTGTCGTCCTGTTTTTATTAATCTTTTCGCAAACGTCGAAAGTGGTGGCCATCGGTTTCCAGTAGCACCCAAGGTAAAGCCTCTTTTTCAAGCTTCTATTTTTATTGTTTTCTGAGAATGTTTCAGAAGGATGTTTTATTCTGAATATCCATTATTATATGCATTTAAAATTTGAAAGGAAATGGAAATGGATAATATGTAACAATGTTTTCTTATTATGTATTTGTATTACTTTTGATTGAAAACAAAAATATGCATGTTGACGTTGTACATAATTTTGGCTGATCATACTATAAATAGCATTACAAAATGTAAGTCTAGACATTGATCTACAATACCTTTAATGTATCTGCTTTGAAACTAGTTTTGTTTGCTAGGCCGACCGCAGGTCAAACATATCATTAATTCATGAATCGCTACAACTATTGTTTAAACATTGCTGGACATTGTTTGGAAATGGTTGGATTTGATTCTCACAGACATTCCTAAATTAGTCACTACACCTAATTAAACAAATACAAAAGAACAATGCGTGTTTTTAGAAAGTGTGGCTATCTCTTGGGGAAACTGGTCAATTAGATGTCCTTTATTTCTTCCTCACTGCTGTCTTCCCAACAATGTGTACATTTAACTAAGCTTATGTAAGATAATTTAATTATTGGGCAATTACCACAAGACTTGTCTATGGATATCTGCACCGTCTTTGTTTGCGACAGATAGTTGAGGTGGCAATGTGCCACGGAATTGACTTTGATCAGAACTGAAAATATCTCTACAGTCATTATCCTGATTATCATCATCATAAAATAGCGATATCAGTTCATGCTCTTGGATTTACTAGGGTGATTCAGGATATGTGGTTCTTTAGGGGATTTAAATTTTAAAGCCATTTTGGCAATCCATGAATATGCAACATTTACATAAAAAAGAAGTCAATGACATTTAATTTAATTTGTTAATTTGCAGCACAGGATATATCAATTTGCCATGTCTTTGCATGAAAATGACATGTTTAACTTTTCTTTAATCAGATAATGGTTTATGTCTTATAACAGAACCTCCTCTGCAATATTTGTTTGACAATGGCTAGACAAAAGAGGTAGACCACTGCAAAATTCAGAATAATTTTCATTATTTTACACTGTTAGAAACTATCAAACTGAGACTGTGGCATGGTGGAATTAGGACTGTTATCATTGAAGATACATGTTAGCTAAGTTTTGTAATTCTTGGCTGAATCACAAGTTTGAGAAAAGTATTTTGTTTTCCTGTGATTCTTTTCGAAATTCATACTAATGAGTAGGTTTATTAACTTTAAACCACCTTCATAAATGCTGTCAGTTTGCATTCAATCACAATAAGCTCTTGTTTATTCCTATGAAGTTCAGCATACAAAAATAACATGTTACCACAATACGATACGATATGATATGATATTGTAGGACAATAATAAAAATAATGAGACAATATATATAAAAAATTATTCTCCTTCATACAGTATGTGTTGCAAGTTACTTAAAACAAATATAAATGGACATTTATATTATACAAATAAAGTAGTCTCTCTTTAATTGATTCATTGTTAATATCTTCTTTCTCTATGTAATGCAGTTCATGCCTCAGTAGGTTTAAATAAGAGACGTCACTCTTTATTGGAACTAAAACCTCAGTCGCAGTGCAGAGAGGGAAGACCCTCTTCTAACAATTCATTTTTCTACATTGAGCGCCGTGCAGAGATGCGCAATGGAAACGGGGGGAGCTTTTTCTGAGCATTGCTCAGCCATGCACAAAGCGTGCTTAATTTGATAGCCGCTACAGAGGAAGAGGCCAGAAGCTCTTTAGTAGAAAGCTTGACCCACTTTCCCAATCAGATGTCATGAGCAATGCTGCTCTTACAATGCTGCACACAGGCCAAAATCACTGTCGGTGCTTCTGAAATTAGTGGGGGTGCTCTAATAGTTAAACTGTGGGCATACTGTAATGTGTAGGCCGCAGCACCTCAGGTAATGTGTATTGTACCACCGGTATACTGATAGTACAACAGTAGCTAGAGTAGACTACATGGTTGAATTTTTTATAAATTATTACTGTGTATTCAGTGATACAATGCCATTACTAAATCAATTGTGCAATAGTATTTAACAAAAAAAAAGAAAAAATCATATAAGGCATGATCTTGCTGGGTGCACATATCAAAGGATGTAGAACCATGTAAAAATTACAAAAGAATGGATAAATCATCCCTGATCTTTCCAATTTACCTTTTGGATTCTGTGTAAATGTGCAAGGAATAAAATAAAGTATATGGCCAAGAATATACAGAAAAAAATACTTTATAGAGAAAGGTAGTTCTAAGGATAGTTTCCTGACTTAATGTAAATGTAAAAAATAAATAAATAAAGATGTTCACTTTTCAATTCATTTGTAATATGAAAATGTACTAAATGCATTTTACACTGCCTTTATTAACAAAAAAATATAATAAATAACTTTAATGATGATTTAAATCTAAAATATATATAATTTTTTATAAAATTGCATCACAAGTGATGCATAATAGCAGCTGTCTGCAATCACTGATGTAGATTCAGCTTTTGCGTTTCACTAATCTTTGTCTTTATGAAATTTATCCTAGACCAGCAGTTACAGACAACTTTATCCTAGAGTAGCAATCAGAAGCAATGACATTTTCCACCATGAATTCTCTATGCGCAAGCTACGGTCACAAATCAAATGGTTATAAACAGACTATTCCTGATTCAAGCAGCAAATTAGGAGACTGATTTGAAAAATCATTGCTTTGGTGCAGGGATTTTGTGTGCATTGGCTGTGATTCAGTCAGTGAGATCTGCTTATAACTAACATACTATTAATAAAAGAAAACAAGAAACCTGGATTCAGCATTGTTTAAACATCTGTTTATTAATGCATGAACTTTTGTATCAGTGTGGGTTTGTGTGTTCATGTGTAGAAGCGATGAAAAGATGAGTTTGAAAAAGAATGCGTTTGCTAATTTGAAGCAAACATGCCTCAAACGGTGCCATATGTGGCCATTTTGTTTTCTACACAACCTCATCACATCAGACAGAAGTGAAACTCTAAGTAGACATAACAATGCAAAAACAAAGCTCCTGTCCACACTCTCTTTAGTGTGTCCTTTCCTCTGAGGCATTATGGATGCAAAAGTATTTCAGAATCAGACCTGATTCATCTATGATCCCCTTGGCGCAAAATAATGCCATCTGTTTCAGCCTGATTGGCCCTTATGAAAGGGTGTAGTGTATAATCCTCCCTCATGATTAATGGCTCATCCCACTATTCATTAACGTTTCTCTTCTTCAAAAATGTATCTTCTGTTCAACATGCTCTTGAGCTTTTAAGATTTGAATTCATCACAAATTTCTTGAGCTTTTGAGAATTGAATACATCAGGATGTGATCTGCTTCTACTATGACATATCTTTCAACCTCTTCTTTTATATAACCCAGGAGGTTTATTTATTTGCCATCAGCTTCTGGTCTTCTAGGCCTGGCACTGATCGTAGTGGATTTCTGTAGATTATTTTTGCTGTTAAGACTAGACACCAACCCCTGGATGTTGTTAATCTGGATTAAAGTCTTTATGTAATCTGGCATCCTGTGGTAGATTGGAGGACATCTGGCAGTAGATCTCATCCATCTCTCTCTGTGCCCTGCTACCTCTGCCTGCTGGTCTGAGATGGGCAGAGCAACATTCTAAACATTTTTGGACATGCAATTTATTGTACATTAAGTTCAGAAAACTTTTAACAGTCTATTCTCTCATAAAAGTTCTCTCTTATTTCTAATAAGACAGCATTTTATTCTATATACATATTAACCCTCTACCGCATGGTGTAGCCATATGGCAACATACTCTTT
>NW_015512812.1:7723-8029 GCF_001515645.1 Sinocyclocheilus grahami | reverse complement strand
TGTAGACTGATAGCACTGGTAGCACAACGCATCCAAGTCGTACAGTAAATATAGAGAGAAAAAAATACTTGGCTCTTTCAGATCCATCTTGGATGTTCAAGCAGCATGTTGTCTTTACCGCTGAGCCTGGCTTGTCATCTGTGTCCTCTAATTCTATTGCCAAAAACAGATTGGTGATGATCTCAGTGTCTCATTGGGCTGCAATGGTAGCCATTACTGAGCTGAGGCCATTAAGAGCTTGAATTACTCTCAAATTCGTTGTTGGTTCCTGCTAAGGAGATGTTTCTGTCATTCGTTCTTCAAGTG
>NW_015512812.1:4937-7633 GCF_001515645.1 Sinocyclocheilus grahami | reverse complement strand
TTTTTAAAAAAGCAGTTATTTCAAATTGGCATAATATTTTCTAATATTTACAGTATTTTCAATCAAATAAATGGTGCGCATAAGAGACTTCTTTCAAAAACATTTTTAAAAAATCTTAATTTTCCAACCCCAGACTTTTGAGTTGTTGTCTAAATAATTTTTAATGAAGATCAGATTTTTCTCATTAATTTATTTTAATGTCTCAGTGCTCTGGTATTGGCATTTTCTATTCTGTGTGTTTTTGAGCAACACTAAGTGTGTGATTGTGTGTATTTTTGTAGGGGAAATCCCTGAATGCAGTCGTGGGGGTTATACTGTTCTTCAGAGCCCGTACCGAAGCACCAGATTCAGCTCCCAGCAGCTGCTCCAGTCTGCCCTGCAGGAGCTCGTTTGTGATCATTCACTATCTCCCGGATGGTATCAGTTCCAGATCTTTGATAAGCCAGCCCGTATGCCCACCAAATGTGTGGAGGTACAGTACAGTGCATCTGTGTAATCGGTCCAGCCCAGCCTGTTGAACAATGTCTTCTTTATGTTACGACTTAATGACCCATGCTTCTATATGACGGTAACCCATACAGGTGAATCATTGTGGAACACAAGCCCCAGTGTGGCTCTCTCTGGCCGAAGGAGAGACTCTCCCTCGCCCTCTAGAGGTGAAGCAGATGACAGCCTGCGCTACCTGGCAGTTCCTCGGAAGCGCTAGTAAAGACTGCTGTCTTTTTCGCCTGCCTGTCACCGCCCGCAATTGCGGGGAATTTTATGTGTACTTACTCCAACCAACACAAGGATGCATGGGATATTGCGCTGAAGGCAAGTCAATGAACCTCAATGAGTGTCTGAAATTGTGAGATTCACTTTATTAGTATAATTATCCTTTGGTTCTGTATCATGCATCCTAAAAGCTGTAAAATATCATCCAGAAATCATCATTTTTGAAAGTTTGGTAGTGTTTAAAGTGCCCCTATTATGCCATTTTTAAGGTTCCTAATATTGTTTTGGTAGTCTCCTACAAGAGGATTACATGCATGCAAGGTCAAAAAAACGCTTTTGCTTTCTCAAAATATGCATTTAATATCACCTCATTTTCCAGCGATTCTCAAACAATTCGTTCGAAGCAGTTCAAAGATTCAGTCTCTCTAAACCCCGCCTTTCCGTGAGCCTGCTCTGCTCTGATTGGTCAGATGGCCTAGTCTGTTGTGATTGGTCTACAGCGTACAGCGCGTTTCGGAAATGATAAGCCTATTTCAATAGTTCTGGATTTTGAACGCTCTACAGAAAATATAAACATCTATTATTTATCATACTTACAGGTTAATTCAGTGGAGCAGCTGGTCCAAATAAACAGGATACTGATCCATCTTTCAACAGCAAGCATTTTGTGAATCCCGCGTTGAACTCCCCGAGATTAAAGAAGCAGTCGTCAGTAGAATGACGTGTTTGTGGGCGGGGTCAAGTTGTTCGCGGCCGGCCAACGTAGAACATAGGCACGCGCACATTATGCAAATGTGTTCCCCCGTGACGTGTAGCCATCACGGAAGTGGGATTCGAATTACTGACGACTCGTTTCAGCTGTTCAGAGTCGATTCTTTATTTTGGGAGAAAATAACTTTATTTATCGTGCACTTTCAGCTTTACAACTTTGCAGATCGTTTACATTCACATACAGCTGCATTACATACTGCATGAAAGGCAACATTGGAAATGGCATAATAGGGGCACTTTAAAAAGCAATAGGGTTCAGAAAGATACTTCATGAAGTTTTATTATATTCTCAGAGATGTCCGACACCAATCAAACCAGCTGTGACGGGAGACAAAGGAATAGTGATGGAACTTGCAGTGGTAATCAGTCCAGATCTGTCTAGCAATATGCATCTTCAAAACTAAACAATCTAAACAAACTAATTCAACACATTAATTTGGAATGACTCACAAAATGATTTTCCAGAGGTTGCTGGATCAATGCATGTTTACAAATACAGTAAAATGAACCAAACATATCTGAAAGGTTATAGTTCTCTTTTCACGCATGCATCAAAACAATTTAGAGTTGGCAATCATATGGAATGTTTTTGCCCCCGTCTTCTCCTGCTAATGAATCTAGCAGAAGTTAATGTATTTCTGATTATATATTTGTTTTTGTGTTTCCACTTGGAGTGTCAAAGTAATCCCTCTCCTGAGCTTAGGCACCCCAGTAGAGTCTCTCACCCACTTTTCCTTCTAGTGGAACCCTTCAAAACACTTACTTTAGCTGTGCCCCTTTCATCAGGCTTCATAAAAATGGAACTGAAGTTTTCATTGATGATTAAGAGTTTGACCTGAAATCTAGGTCTTGGGTCACTCGTTTGTTGTTTTAAAGCTGGAGTGGCACCAAACATTTTCTATTTCAGATAGAATGCCATTTAGCGTTTTGGGCTGATGTGAACAGCTACAGACATGCAGCAGGGTCACCAAATCTGACAAGGCAGTCTTAGAGGTTGCTGAAATCGTTTACCTCCTATTTCACACAGAATGGCTTTAAATTTCTCCAGATACTCTTGTGATGTCTAAACTCCTTTGTTTCATATACCCTAAAAAGTATTTAGTATTTTTATAAACAGCTACAGATATACAGCAGAGTAACTAAATCCAAAAAGGCACCATTCCAAAACCTGCTACCCTCCTCTGTTTCACACAAAATGGCTTTAATGTGCT
>NW_015512812.1:1838-3885 GCF_001515645.1 Sinocyclocheilus grahami | reverse complement strand
CCCGAGGGCACCAGAGAAGAGCTCAGGAAAGACACTACAATAGAGGCCTTTGCTTTCATTGAGCTGGATGGAATTAACCTGCGACTGGGAGACAGGGTACCCACTTTGTATTCAGTATTCACATTTATTCAAATTCCTATTTATTAACCTTAACCTATATATTTTGTGTCTTAGATCCATTGCAGTTGCACTAGTTTTTTTCTGGAGTCTCCCGATATGCAAAGCCTTCCTGTGGAGAGTGAAGAGTTTTACGCAGGCATCCAAGTATGTCTCAGTTCTCGAGGATATGTTGCATAAAATATATGATTTCCACTAGACTTATCATATTTGTATGTATGTTTTCCAGATGAAACCACAAGCTGTCTCTATTTCAGAAGATGGGAGAGAGTATGAACTGATAGTGGAGAGCACAGTACCTTTACCATGTTCCTCACAGAGATGCACTTTGCTTTTGCATCTTACTTCTAGTAATCAAGGTGGTCAAAAATAATATTATAAAGAAAATAAATATATTTTTAGACCATCAGAATCCTTTTCTCATTACTGTATGTGCAAATATTACAATATAAATTTTTTTCACAATAGTATTTGTTTTAATTATTTTTAATATGTTCTTATTTTAATTAAAAACAATTTCAGTATGTTTTTGTCTGCTTTAATACAATAATGAGAAAAAAATATCTTTAGATTTTGGGACATAGGTTTTGCGAAATTCACATTTTTACTCAAACTTGTAATATTTTGTTCTAAATATTAAATCTTTAAAATATGTGTCAGAAATGTCCCTCAGTGCTTTGAAAATCTGCAAATAGTAAATATTCTTTTTTTACATACTAAAATGTTAAAGATTTGACTCCAGTGGCAGATGAGAAGGGCCTTGGCGTTGATTTAGTCCTGTCCTCCTGTGAGGTGGAGCTGTCTCAAACCCCATGTCATAAGGGAGTCTGCAGTCAGGCATCTGTGCACTACAGTGCAGTTACTGATATATGGAATGATGGAGACCGAAGCACAGAAATACACATCAAACCCATAATCAGCACCAACTTCCTGTGGAACGGCTACACGCCTCAAAGTGTGCAGGTGAGCCAACTTAGATTATATATGCAATAGTTAAGCATATGGTTTACGAATATACTGTATATACTTGTAAGCCAGGGTTATTGTGGTTACCTAAAACTAAAATATTTTAATATTTCTTAAAATATTTTGTTACTTGCAATAAATGTTAACTGAAATAAAATATAAAAAATATTTTCAAGATATTTATCATTTTTAGTTTGGTTTAACTTGAAGTATTAAAACTAAATAAACTAAAGCAAATGAATCAAAATGATAGACATATTAATGACAAAAACTATCAATAATGACAAAAAGACATTGTTGACAACAAAATTGTAAAATCTTTAACTAAAATATTATAATACACACACACACACAGACATATATACAGTATACCGTGTGCATAATTATTAGGCACGTTGATATTCTGATGATATTTTTTATCTAATCACATTTTACCAATTCCAAACCACATCAATCTTAAAGGGGTCATATGATGCTGCTAAAAAGAACATTATTTTGTGTATTTGGTGTAATGAAATGTGTTTATGCGGTTTAAGGTTAAAAAAACATTATTTTCCACATACTGTACATTATTGTTCTGAATATTTGGGTTGAAGTGTTCTGGAACAGTGTTGTAAATACAACTTAACCACTGATTTCTGGTCGTGTCCATTTTTGGAAGGCCAAACAAAGTAGTTTCGCTTTCACAACGAAACAGCGTCACACACGGCGACCTAGAGTGTGCGGCGGCCTACAGTGAGCAGAGGCCGGGGGCTAGCGTGAGGAACGGTGGGAGGGTTAGAGTGAGCAGAGGCGGTGGGTTTGAGAACGGCGCGGCTGGCGATTTCGACGAAGGAGCGTCCGGAAGGACATGTGTCCAGGAGTCCGGGCTGGACTCCGCTTCGTCCACGGTGAAAGCCGATCCGGTGATCCACAGCGCGAAGTTGTAGTATTTCCTCAGCAACCAGCACGGATCAGCTCCAGG
>NW_015512812.1:1179-1412 GCF_001515645.1 Sinocyclocheilus grahami | reverse complement strand
TATAATTGTCCATGAAGGCTGGAAGTGAAAAACTCCTTATATTCAGGTGTGCAGAATTATTAGGCATGTTTTCTTTTACAGATAAAATGAGGTTTAAGTCAAAATTATTAAATCCCCATGAGAAATATTCAAAATTCATCAGAATATCAACGTGCCTAATAATCACGCACGCGGTGTATTTACAGTAAATACATAAAAGATGTTCTTCTGTTCTTCCTCTCAGATTCTAGTAA
>NW_015512812.1:0-941 GCF_001515645.1 Sinocyclocheilus grahami | reverse complement strand
ATACATAAAAGATGTTCTTCTGTTCTTCCTCTCAGATTCTAGTAAAGGACGTTCCATCTGCTCACTGTTACACTTTTACGGACCCCCACATCATCACATTTGATGGCAGGTAATGGCTCTACAATCAAAAGTAGTCAAATTATAAAAGTTGATATATTAAGCCCGTGTTTTGCTGTGGCATTACCAGTGAACACTTTTCAATGCAAATGCAGTGAGAATTACATATAATATTGTTTGTTTGTTCACAGGAGGTATGATAATTACCAGATAGGCACCTTTGTGCTGTACAGGAGCACTGCTCGGCCGTTTGAGGTGCATGTGAGACAGTGGGAATGTGCCGGCATGACCGCCCATCACACCTCATGTGTCTGTGGCTTTGCGGCCAGGGATGGTGGTAATGTTGTCACTTATGACATGTGTAACGGACTGGTGGGAGAGACAAAGCCACGCCTCTCTGTGAAGAACGGAGACCTGCTAAAGAGTGGAATCCGTGTCAATGAGTCCTACCAAGGCCGCAAAGTCACTGTGAGTGATATTGGGTGTATATTAGTATGCATTTGGGATTATCTTGTAAAGTCTGAGAAAACATGATAACTGGAACATGTTCAAGATATTAGAGTTGCTTTAGTAAGTATAAAAAATGAATGTAAACTTTTTTTTATTTTTGTTCAGATTACATTCTTGTCGGGGGCATTTGTGCGTGTGGATGTGGCTGACTGGGGAATGAGTCTGACTGTAAGGGCCCCAGGCTCTGATCAAGGCCACACTGAAGGCCTGTGTGGAACTTTTGATGGAAAGCCAATGAATGACTACCACAAAGAGGGAGGACAGTCTGTGGAGGACAGCACTTCTTTTATAAATGCATGGAGGTGAGACTTGCCATGCTTAATTAGTTCAATAGATGTTTAATATTTAGTACTTGGGGTTAATTTAAATTCATA
>NW_015512811.1:5259-8031 GCF_001515645.1 Sinocyclocheilus grahami | reverse complement strand
AAAAACTTTAATATATAACTGCATAAAAATGAACAAGGAAAAAATTTAAAATATTTAAACGAACAAAAAGGAAAGAAATCTGTAATTAAAGAGAAATATTATAGTTGTATATATCATAATTGTTGTAAATAATATCATAATTGTTGTATTGGCCATTAGCTGCGCCTTCTCTAGGTATCACCATCCATCATTTTAAAAGTATTATTTAGATCATTTAGTTACTATGATAATAAAATATTCATTGACTTCCAATGACATGTGTAAATCTCCTGCATTTGTTGTTCTAGCCTCCCAAATTTTTTAATGAAGAATATCTGACTCTACATAGTTTTACCTCAATTTGGAATGTGGTGAATATCCTAGTTTCATTGTAGTTTCACTCTTCATTGTAGTTACTATCTTGTGAGACAGAGTTTGGTTTCTTGAATGGGGTTCTCCGGGCTTCTTGCAAATACTTCTCACCAACTGTAAATATGGTAATTGCGTATCCAGGGTCAATAGGCTTTACTAGAGAGGAACAAAGACAGCAACTCTTTAGTCAACACTCATTACATTCAGGGTTTCTCTTAGTTACTGTCCCTATGACAGCATGCCCTTGTAAATAGGTTGTTGCATTTTGAGTTTACTTTTTATCTGTGGGTGTGTTTACTTCTGGAAAAAAAATAAAGACATATATTATGTAATGTATGTTTGAAGCCTAACACTGGCTGACATGACATCTCAGGCAATCGAAAAGAGTGTAGGCTATCTGCTGTTTTATATACACCTAGGCCATGGTCATACAGTCTCACAGATTAATTTCTAAAGAGCGCCCAGCTTTTGTTTGTCTTGTTTTATTGTTGGTTCCGTCTGTTGTGTTTTGTAATGACTGAATGATTCCCATTATTGTCTCTGTCAGATCACAACAATGCCTATTGCCATATGATTCCTCTTTTATGTTTGTTCCTTTTTACTTTCTCGGACGTCTGTCTGTTTTGTGTTCGCTTTTTGAGGATGACCCATCATGCATTAAACTCATTTTATTATATAAATGTATTTTAGTAATATATGATATTTTAGCAGAGATTTATGAGCAAATATTTAATTAACTTGTTTATTTTATTAGTATCATCAAGATTTTGTCTGATTTAATTTATGTGAAACTGTGTAGTGCAGCCAGTGCAGCACAGTTGTAGGTGTAAAGCTATATCAATCTCTCTTTTTAGGAATCGTTCTGGTGGCCATCAACCCATACGAGCAGCTGCATATCTATGGAGAAGAAGTCATCAATGCATACACCGGCCAGAACATGGGGGACATGGACCCTCATATATTTGCTGTGGCAGAGGAAGCGTACAAACAGATGGCCAGGTTTGTGCTCATTTTTTTTAATAGTCCTAAATAAGTTCTTGGTGCTATAAATCGTTTTCAGCCATCTTAATAGCTTCAAACACACACCTTCTTTCAAAACCACTCCCTCAAAACACAAGTCAACAAACCTAAAAACATACAGTGCATTTCTGATTAGATAATTAAATGGAGGATTTTTTTTGTTTAGTTTTTTGTTAAAGGCAGTTGATGCTTTTATTCAGCAGGGATGCATTAAATGTATTAAAAGAGACCGTAAAGATATTTATACTGTTACAAAAGGTTTTAGTTTCTCTTTTGATCTTAGAGAACTCTTTTTGGTAAAAGCCATTCCGAATTCTTGGAACAAGCATTTCTCAAGAAAAGTTTAAGAGGTTATTAGCATCAAGCAAAGCCTCGTTCAGACTGCCAGCCCAAATCCGATTTTTGTGCAAATCCAATTAAAATCCGATCATATTTAGATAGTCTGAACAGCAACGAACTACATGAAATCCAATTTGTGCAAATCCGTTTCGAGCTACATTCGTATGTGGTTTGGAATTCTATTCAAATTGCATTTCTGGAAATCCGTTTCAGTCTGACTGCTCAGATCGGATTTAGCGTAGCTTTTTCACGTCCTCACGCCATTGCCATAGAAACCAGTTCACATTGCATAAAACGAAGGTATGGACACTCAAATCGGATATGAACCGTTGCCATACACCGTGTGGACAGTCAGTTATTCAAATCACATTCCATCCGGATATGCACAAAATCGGATTTGGGCTGACAGTGTGAACGAGGCTCAAATGTTGAAGCTGTTTGTTAAGCTTAGTTGTTTTCTAATAAAGGGCTCAGGCTTCAGATCAGTGACTTCCACTGGCTGTAAACAGGAAATGACATCACATGCTTTGAAAGCTGTGAGTAATCTGAAAGTTCAGCTCGACTCAATAATGGATAGAGTGGGCAGATAATCACAGTGCACGCAACATCATTCTTCGAACCTTTGTATTTACATGTGGGGTTTTTTGTTGCTTGAAACAAAAACAAAGCCATTTGCACATCAGGTTTAAGCTGGAGCTAAACATCCCACGCCGAGACATCATGACTTACTAATGACTTGTGTAATGCTGGAGCCCTAAAATAAGCTCAGACAAAGGAGGGAAAGACAAGGCAAGGCTTGTGGTCAGACTTGTGTTGACATTTGATAGGTTTTACACATGCCAGTTTCACTGAATGGACACGTAAATTATTTAAGAGTGTCAAAATGGCTCGCCGCTGTGTTTAGGTTTCCCTGAGGTAGCTCTCCTGGGACGTGAGTGTGTCTAGTGCATATAGACCAACCAGCAGCATCCGGTGTGGTTTAGATTGGAGGATTTTAACTGCATTTGTCAACCGCAGTGAGGCTAGTCTCCCACAAGGAAAAAGCCCATTTTAATGTTTATT
>NW_015512811.1:2450-2815 GCF_001515645.1 Sinocyclocheilus grahami | reverse complement strand
TAGCCTGCTGTGTAGACTGTTTGTGAAGCTGTTTCAAACATAAAGTTTAGGCTACATGATGAGCACTGCTCTCTCTGGATCAACAGCTGTGCGAAAGCAGGTTTAAATATTCCGATCCGATGTGACTGTCATTTCAAAGGTTATAGCGGAATCGTCATTTAGGAATAAGATTGCACGTGTTTTGATATGAGCCTATAGCTTATGTATTTTTGTAGCCTATGTCATATTTGTACCAGACCTCAAAAGTAACCCGGGCCCATGCCCGGGCTGTCCCCCCGCTTCCGCAACCCATGAGTACTAGGGGTGCAACGGTTCTCGGTAAAAAAATTGAACCGTACGGTTCTCCACACTCGGTTCGGCATACA
>NW_015512811.1:0-1127 GCF_001515645.1 Sinocyclocheilus grahami | reverse complement strand
CGTCGAAGAGAAAGTACTGGCCTCCAGCCCCATCATGGAGGTATGCTATGAACTAATTCTTGTGAGAAAATGCGATCTAGGTCTTCACATGATGTTAATCAGTTGAGAACCACTTGATTGGCTTGCATCACAGACACATTACCAGAATAATTTGTGTTCAATTTAATAAACTTTTGCCACCAAGTACTTCCATTGTGTGCAGCAGCTGTAAAGGTGCCCTCACTTCACTCATCACTCCATCTCATTGTCACATTTGAGCTGTGAAATTAAACTCAAGAATCAGCAGGCCTGTTTGAACAGATAAGAGCAAAGCAGGCACTTGTGCCCTTCAGGAAGATAATCTGAGTGCCAATGAGAGTGGCCAAATCTCAGAGTCAATTCAGAGATATTATTACTGCGGAAATTAGCATTGGTGATAGAAGGGCCTCTTAGGATGCGAACCTAGACATAGACCATCCTTATACTACAGGTGACTCATAACACCCCAGCTCAGACAAACAAATAATCCAAAATCACGGTAATTACTCATTCTAAATTATGCCGCAAACAGGATTTTAGGTTTATCAGTTGCACCCTCTGTTGTGAAATTCTTTCTCCACCCTTCTTATGTTCCATTATGCATCAATCATAGTAATTTGATAACCTCCTTTTTCAGATTAAACCAACCAAAGAGTGACTCAAGCATAAAAAATTACTTTTTTTCCTTCTGTGCAGGCTATTGGAAATGCAAAAACCACCCGCAATGACAACAGCAGCCGCTTCGGGAAATATATCCAGATCGGCTTCGATAGGAGATATCACATCATCGGTGCCAACATGCGAACGTATCTGCTTGAGAAGTCCAGAGTAGTATTTCAGGTTTGTCTCATGTAGGAATGGTGCTTTAGGATTCATTTGCAGACCCTTGTGCTTTTCCAAGTGTTGAACATCAAAATATTTTTGCAGGCTGAGGAAGAGAGGAACTATCACATCTTCTACCAGCTCTGTGCTTCATCCTCTCTGCCAGAGTTTAAAGATCTAACCTTGAGTAAGTGGTCCAGTTAACTCGGTGACTAGTTTGGTTACTTGTAACTGTATTTTTGAAATCCAAGTGTTTTTATTTGCCATTGACTAGGGCTTGGCCGTAG
>NW_015512810.1:6778-8032 GCF_001515645.1 Sinocyclocheilus grahami | reverse complement strand
GAGGAGAGTTGGAGGCGAATGAAGTTAATTTCACAGTGGCTGAACAGAGGGTTAGGCAAACAGCTACCACACACACACTTTAACATACTGTAATTACCAGAAAAGTAAAATGGATTCAATTTCAAAAGCAGAAGGGGGTGTTTGGGTGGGGAGGACGAGCGCATGCATAGTTGCATTAAGCCGAGTTGAAGGGTGAGTACATTTTCTACTCTTTCCTTTTTTCTGAGCATGAGCCTAGCCATTCTCTGCTGTGCGGAAAGTTAACTTGAGATAAGGCCTCAGGAGAGCAGGAGAAAGAGAGAATGCTTAGCTAGAGACATCAAGAGCTAACACTTCAGAGAGATATGAGGACACAGAAGAAATGGAGACGGAAAGATACTCAAGAGAGCAAGATAGACTTACGCAAGGCCTCTTAAAGAATCACAGTTTTGCACCCATATCCATTTGGACACCCGTGCCTACAAGAGCATGACCCAAAAACATGCTACGACCCTTTCAACACGATTCATGTCAATGCATTAAACTCTACAGAGACAAGCATCAAGCACTAGCATTAAATCTAGCCCTAATGCAACTTTTAAATAAGGGGATCTTGATGTTAACGCTTGCATTTACTATATACAGTTTCATTTGGGAACCATCTTTTGATCAGGGAACTAAATATTTTAATTACAGAAACATTATTTTTACAAGTCTCTTTTGCAACTGGTACTTACGCACAACAAAATTAAAACGTTCTTTTTATCATTAAAACTTTGAAGTTAAAAAAAGAATAAAACAATGTGTCTTAAAGAAATAGACAGTTTTAACTTTTGCATTTGTGTAACTTCTGACTAAATTGTGAGGACAAAAATGACTGATATTTGACAAAAACAACTTACTAGAGCCTTTTTGGTACAAAAAACACTAGTTGTTGTCTGTGCACTTTTATAAAAGGATCGGACAAAAGATAGTTTACTATGAAAAACAATGTGATTTTATGAAAAATTAATTGGTTTACAATCTTGAACAACTGCAAGGGGATTTGTTTGCATTTTCTATTAGCCTACATAATAAATAGAATTCAATTTCTGAAGTATTTTTAATACCTACTTGTGACCAATGCATTTCAACGACTTTTCGAGTTATTTGTGATTATAGACCAATTTGGCGTAGACGTCACAGTTATGTCACATGCAGCTGTGCGCACATTGTGGTGGCAGAAAAACGCTGGGAACAAGTGGAGGGAAATGGGTAAAATCCATGGAATAAGAG